>NW_023665001.1:0-13255 GCF_015228065.2 Penaeus monodon | reverse complement strand
AGAATCCGTGAAAAGAAACCCGGGGGTTGCCAACCGTTACCTGAATTTTGTTGCAAAACTGCCCCCATGGCGGTGCCCGAGGCGTGACGGCTATATTGACCCTGCCCCTGCTGGGGGGTTGAGGGGGGTCGCTGGCAAGGGTCCTGCTAGCTTCGAAAGCTTGATCCCCCTCAGAGGCCCAAAGAACGTCTCTGCCACGTCCCGAAACGGGATGGGCCGGGAGACTTTGCAGGGGGCCCAGAAGAAGTGCAACTTGGGGTGAACCTCCTGAAGAAGTTAATCATGCCGAGGTACTCGAAGCTGTGTTCATTTTGGCTTAGGGAATGCTGATATGCTGACCTTCCCGAGGGGTAAACCGTCGGCGGTAACGTGCCCTAAAAAGGGAGAGAGGAGACCCCGAAAAAGACTCTACTGAAAAAAAGTCTCCACCCTCAGTACAATGGTAAACAGAGGGTAGTTAATGTTAACGGCTTGATCTTTTTTTCGAGAGTTGACCCCCACGAGTATAAAACAACAAGACATGCTAGTTATAATGGGCCGCGCGGAGGTACGGTCAGCCCCCCGGAGAGAGGGCGGAGTGACCTTAGGGGGGTAGCTTAGCCGAACCCCCGGTAAAAAAGAGGTCAGATATAATATGTGCCCTCCGCCCTCGTGAGGGGGGGTTTTCTTTTTGGGGACATTTGGACCCATGGGGAAAAACACCCACGGGGCACTGGTAACAGAAATAGATTATCCACACCCTGTAACAGAAATAGAATTACCCAAAACATCTTATTTTGCTCGGCCACCTCCCGCGCCTCGCCCTCGGGGGCCCCTTCAAGGGTGCCCAAATTTGGCTGGTCGTTCGTTCCGGCGTCGTCCGGGTTTTCAATTTGTGGCTGCCGTCCATGTTTCCCATCCCCCGGGCCCGGTGAAATCGCTCACCCTGGTTTTATCCAAACGTCCTCGAAAGTCCGCACAGGTCCCCCTTGACTTCGGTTTGTCTTGACCTCCTCGTAGCCCTGGCCCAGACCTAACTGGGCGGCGTCCTCGTCCCAGTCCTAAAGACTCGTCCAGGTCTTCTGCGCCACGCGCCCCGTAATTTCACCCGGATCTACGGGCGCGGGGGGGGGGGCATTCGGGGGGGCTTATACTGGCACGACCCCTGGAGTTGACCGGATCTGCGGCGTCCGCCAGGCGCGTTATGCCAGCATTTGGGGCGACGGACTTTTTTTGACGAAAATTTGGGTCGTGGGCCTATGGCGATCTTCGAGACGCCTTCTACAGCATCAAAGGGGTCCCCTTCGGGCCGTGTCGCCGACTGCAATATAACGTGGGGGCCCCCGATCATACACGAAAGGGCCAGAGTAGAGAAAAAGAAAGGCAAAAAAAGATGGGGGGGTATTTCCCCACTAGCCGGGTTATCAAAAAATTAGGGTTTTTAATTTTGGGTTTTTAAATTTTTGTCTTTTTTTTTTTTTTTGGTTTTTTTTTCAAAAAGGTAAAGAATAAAATAGAAGAGGGGATGTCAGTAGGGGTCGCATAGACCATTTGAACTCCCAACCATCTTGAAATATGAGAAAAAGATAAGGGAACACATCGGCGACCCGCGAAGTTTATTTGAACCTAGTGACACAAAAAGAAATAGATGTAACGTATTTTAGTACAAAACCATCGTCACGACAGACAAAATTGGGCAAAAGAGATACTAAAATTTTTACGCCGGCACAAAGACAAAACCCCAGCCTTTTTAAGGGAAAAAGGGTCAGTGTCTTTTGTCCGGGTGTGGAGTGAGGTGAAGGTGTGTGTGTAGGTTTGAGGACAGCTATCTTTAATGAGAGGGAAGCGAGAGTGACCTCACACAGAGAAGAATCCAAACAAAATTTTAACTTTCAACTATAAAAAAACTGAAGAAAATTAGCAATGCTAGCTATTTACGATATTAACTCCCAATTGAATTCAAATATAATGATATGCGACAAAATGACGCATGAATGAATGGTGAATAAAAAAAATATTCCCCAAATTTTTAAAGCAAATTTTGGGGTCAGAAATCTGAAACTGCCGGGGTAAATGTCTAGTTTTGCACGTCAGACTTAAAAAACTAAAATAAGGGGGGGACCCTTCCCCAAACCCGATATGACTGAAGCGCCCGAGCCAGGAAAAATATCCTGCCTTTTGGTATCTGAAAGGGCGCTCGCAAAATTCCCGAAGGATATAAAATTTCACGAATCCACAAAACGCTTGGGGGGTACCAAAAAAATGCAAGCAATTCAAGAGGGTGAAAAAGGTGTGATTAATAAGCGAATAATGATTAAAGCTTAAACCCTAGTCCCACATTAATTAACGGACGTAACGCGGGGCACACCGACTCAAAGGGAGCCCAAAGAATGAATAACTTTTCTCTCGAACGCGGAGCGCAGATCTATTTGGGGTTTTGCAACCCCCGGGAAACGGGCAATCCTGTGCACTAGTATGGGGGAAGATCTCGCTTATCCAGAAATACAATTTTTTACCCGCTTTGCTCTAGCGCCCATAGAAAAGTGCACCAAAAAGCAATGTAACAAGATTGTTGCTTTCCCAAATTTGAGGGAACCAATGGTATCTGACCCCACCCAGCCGCCCCGACCGGGAAAAAAAGAAAGTGAGGTCAGGTCAGGTGGGGGGGGAGGGTTAGGAACGAGATAAAATAAATGTTCGTATAAGAAAAATCACGAACGCGTTAATCGTTGCAGATGAAAAAAATAAAATCTCTAAAAAAGAGAGAAAATAATTAATTTCTTAACTAACGAAAGATATTATGTTTTTTGTCACATACTCGAGCACGGAAAGCGATTGAGGGGAAAATAGTGGAGAAGTGCCATTGCTGTCATTAGCACCTTTTTAACCCCAAAAAAAAACAAGGCTTTAAAACATGTAGGGAGAAGGAAGGGGAAAAAAAAATAAAAAAAGGGGGCCCAAACGTGTATTTAAATGTTTTTCTTAGCCCGTCTTGAAGCGGTCGAGGGATTTTTTCGGAGATTTTCGTCATGCTGCGAGCGGAAGGGCGCAGCGCCCCCCTCCACATTTTTATAAAAAATATGCGTACTTAGTATAGTGGCTGACAGGGGCGCAAAACACACGAAAGGGGGGAACACAGCTACGGACGCTACGACTTTTCTAAAGGGTCAAAAGCCCCGCGTGGAGGCCCCGGTCAGCTGCCCGGAGAGAGGGCGGAGCTGACCCTTACCGGTGGTGCTTTACACGTATCCCCCCGGGGGAGGCGAGAGCGACCCACCGCGTCGGTAGTTGGGAAGAACTCCGGTCAAACGAGGGCAGA
This sequence comes from Penaeus monodon, assembly GCF_015228065.2. Taxonomy (NCBI): domain Eukaryota; kingdom Metazoa; phylum Arthropoda; class Malacostraca; order Decapoda; family Penaeidae; genus Penaeus; species Penaeus monodon. Next base: position 9,957 of record NW_023665001.1, on the reverse strand, counting down.
TTAATATGTGACCCCCGCCCTCGCTGAGGGGTGGTTTTATTTGGGACATTTTGGGTCACGTGGAAAACAGCCACGTGGTCCAGGGGAAAAGAAATAGAATATCCCCATCCTGAACAGAAATAGAATTTTCACATCTTTTACTTACCCGGGTGATGACGACTCCGGCCCCTGAGGCGGTCGAAGAGGGGCCCCCGGAGGTTTTGCTGGTGTTCTCATGTTGTGCTGGCGATGAGATATCGTCGATGTAGACGAAGACACCCTGAGGCCCCGGGTGACCGTCCCTGAAACGCTGGAAGGTCTGGGCGGCGTTGCGGGGGTCCGAACGGATTTCAGGAATTCGTACAGCCGAAGGGGGGTTTACAGCGTCTTCGGATGTTCCTCGGCGATGGGGATTTTGGGGGTAGCTTGACGAGGGCGATTTTTGAGAAAATCGTGCATCCCGAGAGTCCCGTGTGAAGGAGTGGAGGTGCGGGAGGTACGGTCCGGTTTCGGTGGCTGTATTGAGGGGACTAATCCCCACAGGACGCCAGTCGCTGTCCTTCTTTCGAACAAGGGGCAGGGGGGATGCCCACTGGTGCGGAAGGCGTATGATCCCAGCTCTGCATTGCTCGAACTCTGCCTTTGCGAGCGGAAAACGATCTGTGCGAGTGGCCTGCGCGGGAAAAGGGCCCGGGGGGGCCCGTCGTGACGATGTGGTGTTGACGGTGGGGTGGTGTTTTTGCCACGTTGATGGGCTTGGTCGCGCTGGAAACTCGCGCAGCATGCTCTGTAAGGGCACTGGGTTTGGGAGTACAGTGTATATGGGGACCGTACCCGGGCCGACGAGGGTAGGGCGGGTCCCGACTGGTGCACAAGGCACTCCCCTCTAAGGTCCACCGTGAATCCCTGGGAGCCAGAAAATAAATCCGAGGATCGGTGTGTACGTCGGCGACAAGGAAAACCCCTGTCAGCTTCGAGTGCGGAGCGCCGCTGAAAAGGAGGGTTTTAATGAGGGGCCACCGTATACGTTTATGGGCGAACAGTTGGGAGCCCCAATGTGCGAGAAGCGGGGATTGTCTGTTTGAAGGATGCGGGAAGAGACTGACTTTTCGCCGGTGTCCCCCAAAACCACAGTGTGAATTTTTTTGCGGACGTAGAGGGCGCCCTTGGGGCCGAGAGACGGGGTACTTTGTTCCCCCGGTGTCCTTTCCTGCCCGAGCAAAGGGGGGTTGCACCGACGCGCCCTTCTGCCCAAAAAGGGGGGAAAGGAAAACGTAGCTACTGGAGTCGGGGAACGGCGGCGGGGTAGGGGTGGCGGTATGGGGCGCGAGTCTCGTCCACGCCGGTTGAACGGGGTGAGCAGGAGCATGGGGGGATCTGGAGTGGGAAGGTTTGCGGGTGAAAGTTGTCGAACGGCAGTTGTGAGTTCGGCAACCTATGTCGCGAGGGGTTCCAAAGTTTTGAGGTCGGACGGGTACGCGAAACTTGTGCGGTAGCTGGAGGCTATGATCTCGTCCGCTTTTGAGGCTAGTTGTCAATGGGGGGCTCCGACGTAGTGAGCGGTTTGAACGGTCGCTGGTAGACGTGAAGGAACATCGAGCGTAGAAGGTCGGGGGGCGTGAGTGTTGGCCTTAAAGCAACAAGGAAGGGTAAAGGGGGCCAACAGCTAAATGTCCCATCTGGCCAAGAGACATCATTCTGGATCCTAGAAAAAAGGGGACAAAGGTTGCTAAAAAACGACCAGACTTTTTTTCCCGTCCCCAGGCACCCCGTCTGGGAACAGAACAAAAAAAAAAAAAGGCTTCCGACCCCCTAAGCCCCCCCACAGCCAAGCCGGGTATCACAATAAAAAAAGGGGCTTTCCGGGCCCTTTTAAAAATGAAGAAAAAAAACCATGGAATAAAGGGTTAAAGCCATGCAAAAGCCTCTCTAGAGGGCGTAACTCCTCTTTGACGAGGAAGATATGACTTCCTGTTGACTGGGAGCACTGCAGCAGAACAGCTTTTGGGGGTCGAGTGAGGAGGCGGAGAAGGTACTCACGATCACCATGACGGCAAGACCCAGACTGTTCAGTCTAAAAGGGAGGAAGCTGAACAGAGCCAAAGCACCCCCTCCCCCCAGGGACAAGACTACCCTCACCCACCCCTTGCCTTTGCCTCACAGGCGAGCCAAAACGGGCGAACCTGTAGCCATGCCAAAACAAGTGCCTACCCCCGGTAAATCAGCAAAGAGAAAGACACAGCAAAAACCTGAAGTGAGAAAAAACCAAATCACAAAAATTTTAATGTACTAAAGGCTCTTCATCTCCAGTAGACCCCCGGATAGCCTGAAAACAGCCCAAACCAGATGAAAATCTCAACCCGCGAGAACGTCACCATGAAGTTGTCAGACCAATATAACAGACCCTGAATTTAAATAAAAGGGATCTCAGAGTAACTTCACCAAGAATTTTATGACAACAAACTAAGATACTACAGTGGAACATCTAGCTTTTAAAACAAAAAAAATCAACCTCCACGCAATAGTGGATTAAGGAAATTTACATTTTCAGCTCAAAGGGGACATTAACAGATGATGTATCAGTCTCCATGCTGCAAGCACAGCTCGCAAAAGAGGGTTGATATCCTGGTTAGAACAACAAACCATGGTCCCCAATAGCCCAAAGACCCCACATGGGAGGATGTTAAACACTTGCCGTTAAGATTCCTGGCGGGGGGCCCTCAAGCTGTACAGTGTGTACAACAAGTGGGGTTAGCATAGCCAGGTCTGTGTACTGCAGCAAGACAAGGGTCAAAGGGGGGCTTCAATGTACACCCCCCTAGGCTCCTGCAGGGGGGCCGCATGAGGAGGTACACATAGCCAATGTGTTGAGACTTCCCGAGATTGTTTCTCAAAAGCTGTGGAGGGGAGTCCTTACCCCCCTAGCAATACGGTCTGGTGGAGAAAATCAGATGATGTGTCAGAGCGCACAAGTGACTATTTGGAAAGTTACTACCTCATGGATGGGCCAGCCCAAAGCCAAAACAAAATCCAAGTGGAAAACAGAAAGGCCCAACTGGCAGCCTTTCAAACCCTTTGGCCCCACTTTTTAGATAAAATAAACCCACAGAGGAAAATGTAAAAGTGCTTTGGGCCAGCCCTTTGTCATAAATCAAGCACCTCACAGATTATCCCTAAAAATTTGGGCCCATGATCCAGGGTTAAAAGACCCTGTACTTTAAAGATAAGTAAAGGAAGTCAACCACAGAAAAATATGTGCCGAAAAAATTCCGAGGCTAAGGACCCCTGAAACCAACCCTCATAAGGGGCGCATTCAGGGGTGCCAAGGAAAAAGCCCCAAGAGTCAGGGAGGAAAATGGGTGGAATGTGTGAGTCCTTTGACCCCCGACCACCCTTACAAGCTGGGCAACGGGTCAGGGGAGTACCAGCCGTTCACCCCGAGGTAACACACCCCGACCTTCGGTTTAGAAGCAAAACAGACTGGGCAAAAGTTCTTGCGAGAATAAGCAGCAACAGTTGCCCCGCCCAACTGAGGGCAAAACCAAAAATGCCTCAAACCATGCAGGGTTGTCTTATCAGAGAAAGGGCAGCCAAACCAATAAACCCGATGTTTTTTTCTCTAAGGGGGAACTAAGAAAATCCTAAAAAAAGTTCTTGCACAGATGGGTCTCTTACCCACCTTTTCCCACCAAAGGACTGGTAGGTGAACTTGAATTCCTGCAACTCATCAACAAGTCCGGGAAAAGGTCTACCCCAGACTTGGGGGGGGGACTATCTAGTTCCCACCCAAAACCAAAGGGCTGGGAGGTACTTCCCAGGCCCCTAGCTCCCGGCAAGAATGGTACTAAACGACCCCAATGAAAGAGACACACACCCCCCAACACCACACCACCACACACCACACACACACACACACACACACACCCCAACAAACACTGTGTGAGTGGGGGTTTACAAGGGGCTGGCAGGGAGTTATGGGATTCTAAGTGATAAGGGGCAAGTAGAATTAATTGGATAAGGGTGCAAATTTAAACGGTTAACCCGGGAAATATTTTTAAAACGAAAAAGTAAGGATGAAGGGATTTAACTACATTTATAACGATTTCGGTGATTATTGATCCTGTTTGATGTAAAAAATATGAAAATAGTTTCAGCAGCTACAAGAAAGGGGGAAGAGAAAGGAAGAGACAGGGACGTGTTAATGTGATTATCTACTGCAAATCCCCCCCAAACCATTCAACCAATTTTTTTCCAAATAAAGGGGTGGCGGGGAAAAAAGTGAATAACAGTTGCTCCTCAAAAAGACATCTGTCCCCATGGAAAAAAGTTGTTTCAATAACAAGGAGAAAAATAACTCCTACAGGGCCCGGCGTGAAAAAATAAAAATGAGCCATAAAAACCGGGCCCGATGCATATATAAACGATGAAAAAAAAAAAATGTTTTATTAGCATCAAGAGTTCGTAGAATATCTGTAGTTAACATCTGGCAAATCCAAAATCAGCAAACCCGACTACACAGCCCCCAATATAACCCAGACTACAGCCCCGCCGGGAAATAACCCGGATTATTTTAGGCTACGCTGTTTAATACTGGGGTATAAGTTAGGCTAGGCTAGTTTATATCTTAGGTACAACAGGGTAGGCAAAATATCCCCAACCCCTTTTGCATGTAAAAGTTTAGGTTATTATTATATTCCCAGAAAAAAGTGATGTTAAGCCAATCACAGTGACCTCTAATTGAAGAAAATTCCCTTTGTGCTTTAAATTTCCTTTTTAAAATCAAGATTGAAATTTCGTTCATAAGCCTAATATTTGCATACTGCACAGGCTACAGCTTTTTAAAAATTTCACAGCATATTTTTAGGCTAACGCCCAGAGAGTTTTTAAAATGAGGGCAAAATTGGAAAGTTCAAAACATCGGGAAAAATTTGTTGATCTCTATGGGCCTTGGTTTCATTATTTTGTAACATTATTATTTACACATCCCACCACCACCACCATCATCATCATCATCATCATAGTCATCGTATATCATCATCATATCATATCATCTCATATATCATCATCATCATCATTATTATCATTACATTATCTTTATCATTATATTTCATTATCATCATCATCATCATCATCATCATATATCATAATAGTAATAGTCTTATCATTATGAGTTAAAATCTTATATAACTGAAATATTAATTATTTTCTTTTTATCCCTATCATTTCCATATTATTTTCATTTCTGGTATGCCTGTATGTTCATTTCCAAAAAAAAGCAAAATTGTTCTTTAAATTTGTAGTACTGTAATTGGGGTTTTTTCTGACAGTAACAAATGAAAAAATTCAAAAAAAAAATTAAAATCACACGAAATATTCGAAAAGTTTTGCAAACAAAGGCAGTATTTGTGGGGTTTAGGGAAAAAGTCTTACTTTTTTATTTTGTTAATTGAAATTTTTATAAAAATTTTATTATTATTTAAAAGGGGTTTGACCCGTGACATGCCCTTTTTACCTTCATCCAAATAAATAACATATAAGTAAAAACATGCACATGTTTTTTGAATGAATCCCCTAAATACAAAATAAATAAAATATCTTGGAAAAAAATTTAAACCATTCACGGGTTTTAAGTTTGAATGTTCACTTACTACTAGCAACTTTTGTAATAATGATAATGATGATAATAATTGTTATTTAAAATTTCCCCAGGTTTTAGTTTTAATACGGTGGACTGTAGAATCCATGCACAAGGAATATCTGCATTTCTGAGACACTGTTGTCTCATTAAACCAGCTATTATTTTGAAAAATAATAAATCCCATACTGTTACATGCAAACGGGAGGGGTCATTTTCGGGCCTTGAGTAACTCGGGTCTACCCCCTTTTCATACTGCGGGTAAACTTCCCTAGCATCCCCCAGGTAAAACGTTCACCTAAAAAAACCCCCGGAATAAACAAAAGTAACCAAGGAGGGACCCAAAAAATCCAGTGGGAAAATATTAGGGGGTAGGGGGAAGACAGCATAGCCATTTAAAGTTTGAATATGGGCGAATTTTTCGAATTTTATGATGATACTTGTAAAGGGCAAAAATAATGTTAAAAATACTACTAAGATTTGAGTAATAACAGGGGAGTACATACGTAAGGAGATCTATAGGGTATAATTATAGAAAATCTTAAAAAAAGCTTGGGTTGATGAAAATTAGGCTTTAACTTTGGGGACTGAATCAAAGCACTAACCGGGGAAATTTTGGTAAGGCCCGAAAAGCTGAAGGAAACATTAGTATTTAAAGGGGAACAGGAAGGGCGAGGAAAAAAAAAAAAATTAGAAGAAATAAAATTTAAGAAAAAGGGGTAATAGTAAGCCATCAGTACCGAATAGTGGCTGGTATTTTTCCTCATTACCCTGGGTATGGGAGATTTGACCCCAACTATAGCTTCCCTCGGACCCCATGGGGGTAGGGGGGGAGGAAATAAAAAAAACCTAATTGTATGAGTACTAAAATTAACAAAGATTAGCTTTCCTGACAACCTACGCAATCCCCGCCCATTCCCTTTGGAACATACATTTTGTCATTTTGGAAACCCTTTTCCAGCTCCAAAGGGCAAAAAAAGGGGAAAACCGTCAGGGTTCCCGGCCTCAAACCAGGAAAGAAAAGGAAAAGCCCTCAACCCATGGGAAAATCTTCGGTTTGAGAATTAATAGTAAGTACCTAGTAGTAGGGGCCGTTGAGGTGATCAATCATGGATCTTGATTTTTTTGAAGTACATCGGAAAAATATTGAGGTATGTAACCCTGATCCTGATCACCCCAAGCGAGATGGTACCCTAATAGGGGGTTTCATCCCCAGACGAGAGTGATATCGTGCCCGATATGCAACCCCCGGGGGGCCAAGTTCATGTTCTCCTTACAAACTCTCAATCAGTGTAAGGAAATTTGTTTTTTCTCGAGCCCTATGGGGTTTTCGAGGAGAAATTTTAGAGGAACTAGAAAATTTTTAATGTAGTGGCAGAAAAAACTTTTTAAGAAGAAAGTTGGGGTTTTTTTGGGAACAGTCAGCACCAGCTTCCTTTAACTTTTAAAAGTTAGCCCTTCCCGGAATCAGAAATTGGGCATGGTCCCACCTCAAGATAAAGCCATAGTGCCCAACCTAGCAGTGCTTCCACTGTAGGGTTATGGGCATGGACCCAAACTTGCCTTTTTAAGGAAAATGGACAAACCAAGAGATGGTAAAGTGTGGTAAAAAACAGGATCAAGGAGATGACAATGCCCCAGGCCCCAATATAGTACCCTGCAAGGCCCCATGAAGCTTTCAAAGCAATGAAAAGGGAAAAAATTAAAAAAGAATTTTGGTAATAAGGGGAAAGGGGGAAATTTTTTTTATTTTTTCCAGAGGCAAAGGATGTCCCTGTGTGCTTTTTGCACACCCGGGGAAAAACCTTTGCTTGGGTTCTAGCCTCCTCCTTCCCCACCAACCCTTTGCCCCCCAGGCTTTTTACACCACACACTCCCCATTTCCTTTTAAACCCAGCCCCCGATTTTGAAACTGTAAATTTCCCAAACAAAAACGGAGTAGGATGAAGGGTTTATTGGGGAGACTCCTCCTAAAAAGAAAGGGATTTGGGCCATAGGTAATGCTCCGGGCCCTCAACAGTGCAACTCCAGCTGCACCAATCCACAGGGGCTTGCGCGGGCAGAATACCCTGAAGCAAAGGAATCCTGCCCCTGTTCAAAAAATCATTTAAAAGGGGTTTTTGGACCCGTCGGGCAGGGCTCCAGAGTCCCAACAGTGACAGCCCCAGCTCCCACCACATCCAGAGGGGCCCCCGGCTAGGCAGAATGCCCTGAAAGGTCCGTCCTTTGCCCAGCAAAGAAATCCCTGAGCCTGTCAAAAGGAAGGGTGGGGAAAACTATTTCCCACAGGTACAAACCCTAAAAAGATTTGCAAATCCTGGAAAGGGACAGCTTAAAGTGTGGGCAAACCTTGCCCATGGGTGCGCCAAACACTTATAAAGAAGTAGTTTGGGAAGGATACCCTAATCCCAAGGGAAATATAGGAATTTATGCAAAAAGGGAAGAACTGAAAAAATCTGAAACTCATGTAACCCAGTTTTTGATGTTACAAGGATTATGACCGGGGGGATTCCAAATTCAAGTATTATGGGCTTTTGAAAGGACCTATGAGGAGTAGCAGTACCCGGGACATCAGGGAAATTTCCCTTTCCCGGCCTCCATCTGAGAAAACATGCAGGTAAAGGGTGTGAGAATAGGCTGACACGACCTTATACTGTTGATCCATTACCTTCCCCCAAAAATCTCAACATAGAGATTTTGAAGATGTACTGGGCAGTTGCCAATCCCTTTTACTCTTGGGGATTCAATGGTCGGATCACCCCTGGGGAGACCTTGTGCAAAACCCCAAAAAAAGGGCCTTGGGGTTTTTCTTAAGAGTAGATGCTTTTACTGAAAGGGGACACTCCCAACATTCCAATTTTCAATTGGCTCACCCGATTCACAGATGAATTTTACTTGGCAGATCATGGAAGACTTACATGGGAAGCGACCCCTTTCCAATATTTTTGGGGGAGGTGAATGGTATTCCCCCCCCAAGGAGTGCAGAGATGGGACTTGAACATGGGACGGAATCTTTTTTGATCAACTGCAGTATTTTAAGGGTCTGTGAATAAATTTTTAGGAACCTTTTCCATACAAAAAAACCCGAGTCAAGGCCAGGCGAGTGAAAAGGAGGCTGCAGACATCGTGGGACAGTATGTCTCCTGATTAACTTGGCCCACTAAAATGGTATGGTAAAGGTGGAGATCACTGGGGAAAAAACCGCTTTGAAGATAAAGGCATAAACATCAAAGGGGCAAAAAAAATGTTTTAATCAGCTAGCTAAACCATGGGGGAAAATCTCCTTGGAGCATCTTACATGCCGATTCTCCCCTCTTCGGGCTGAGCAGGTACGACACCCAGTGCGTTCTTTAGAGGACTGCAGCGAAAAATTCCTAAATTGCCATTTTTGCGAAGGAGAGGACTTGCTTTTCAGCTTTTTGCCGTAAGACTGCCCCAGAAATGCCATACCAAATGATTCCACTTACCCGGAGTCCAGAAGTTCCTATTGGACCTATTAATAGGTCTATAGGGAGGGGTACAGTACCATTTACAGGAAAGCGGTATAACTTTCTGCCCTAAAGGGAAGGGTGCTTCCCCCACCAGGGAAAATTTCCCACTTCTACAGAGTTTTCCTTTCTAACAGGAAGTTTTGAGTTCGAGTGGGAAACCGGAAGATAGCTGGGAAGGGGGCCACAAGGGAGTCTTAAAGTGACCCTATTGCGATTGTATAAATGAATTTAAAGGGTTTTTCCAAGTGCTGTTCAGTAAACTGTATGTGGATGATTTACCTGTTGCTCAGGGGGAAGCTTACCGGAGTGCAAAAAAACATGCAGGCTGCAATAAATAGGGTTTTCGGGCAAATATCATGGGTTCAAATTTTCCCCAGTAAGACCAGGCAACATTTCCACAAACGAGGAAAAAATTTCCCTCCTTCCCTCTATTTTGGGGCAAAGCCCTGCAATTTGTCCAAAGGTGAAATATGGGTTAATTTTGATCAAGGGGTTAATGGGCCTCACATCAAACAGTTAAAGGAAGGCTACAAAAGCGCCCTTTGATTTGTGGGTTTTTTAACATTTTTGGGGTGCAGACCATACAGCGCTTCTGCGGCTTTACCGAGCGTTTTTAATAGTAAGTGATTTTGGAGTGAGGCTTAATCTGCAATCCCAATATTCTCCCCGGATGATGGACTCAGTTTATGAGAAGCTCTCAGAAACTGTTTTCTGGGGCTTTCAGGTCTTCACTGTGGAGTCCCCATTGCTGAGAGTGGAGAAAAACCCCCTCTTTTATTACACCGGGAACCCTGAACCTGATTTACTACATGAGGGCTACAAAGGATTCGGGGTTCCTACATCCCCGATGGT
>NW_023665000.1:0-13256 GCF_015228065.2 Penaeus monodon | reverse complement strand
AAAATTAAAAAAAAAAAATAAAATAAAATAAAAAAAAATAAAAAAAAATAAAAAAAAAAATTAAAAAAAAAAAAATAAAAAAAAATAAAAATAAATAAAAAAAAATAAATAAAATAAATAAAAAAAAAATAAAATAAAATAAAATAAAAAAAAAAAATAAAATAAAATAAAAATCAAAAAAATAAAAATAAAAACAAACAAAAATCAAAATAAAAAACCCAAATCAAAATAAAATAAAAATCAAAAATCAAAACAAAATCAAAACAAAAATAAAAAATAAAAAAATAAAAAATAAAAAAATCAAAAATCAAAATCAAAACAAATCAAAAAAAAAACAAAAAAAATCAAAAAAAAAAAATAAAAAATCAAAAATAAAAAAATTTTTACAAAATTCAAAATAAAAAACAAAATCAAAATCAAAAATCAAAAATCAAAAATCAAAAATCAAAAATCAAAAATCAAAATCAAAATCATTATTGTCATTATTGTTTTTATTATTATCATCATATCAATTTTTTTATTATTATTATTATTTTATCATTTTATTTTTTATTATTTTATTTTTGTTGTTTTTATTATCTTTATTTTTTTATTATCATTTTTATCATTATTTTTTCACTATAAAATATTGATGCATTAATGTATGTTAACAATGAAAATGATAATGTATGGAAAATGATTCATAATAATAAAGATGATTATTAATATGATTATATGATTATAAAAATAATAAAGAAAAAAATAATAATAATAAAAATGATAAAAATAATAATAATTGATAAGGTAATGAAATGAAATGAAATGATAAGATAATGAAATGAAAATGATAATGAAAATGATAATAATAAAAATAAAAAGATAACGACTTTAAAATGACAAAAATGTGTGATGATGAAAAAAATAATCAAAAACCGGTATGCTCATTTTTGAGCAGCCGGGAAACCCCCTCCACCATCCTTCGCCCTAAACCGATCTTCCTTTTTTTTCCACTTAACCTCGAACCCCGAAAATATCTTTGTTTGTCGCTCACCTTGTCTTGGGTTTCCCTTTCCCTTTCCTTCACCATCCCTGTCGCAAGTTTTTCTCAAACTTTTACTTCTCATTACAGACCAATAAACTTTAATTTCCTTTTGTTCAAGGTCCAACAGTGGGTCCCCCAATTTTTTTTTTTTCAGATTTAAATTGTCTCTTCTCTGTCCAGCTAATAGCAACTCGTCGTAACACCACTTTTAAAAAAACTTTTGACTTTTTTTTGTCTATCTATTTCAACCCCAAAAACACTCAGAACCAATAATGAAATTTGGGAAACCAAATGATTTCAATAACCTCAGCTTTTCCGTAAGGTAATGCTTGGGTTTTTCCCAAATTTTATTGAGAGCAATTGGGGCGCTTTTGGCAATGGAATTCTTCTTTTTATTCCGGTGATCATCTAGTTTTAGTTAAAACAGCTCCAAGATAAGTGAACTCTTTCACATTTTCCACAATATTCCTTGATTGAACATGTTCATCATTGTTCTTTCCCGGTTTATTTGAATCTTCATGATCTTAGTTTTTTGGGCATTAAAAAATAACCCCGCCTTTTCGTTTGCTTCTCTAACTTTATCTAGTATTTGTTGAGTTCAGTGATACTGTGGAAATCAAAACTATTCATCGGCTCCCTCAGTTTTGATATTTTGTATCCCCAAAACATCCACGTTCCTTAAAAATTCTAGAGCACCTCTCATAATTGTTTCAGAATATATTTTAAAAGAGGTGCGGAGACAGAATGAACCCTGCGTACTCCTTTTTTGATTCGAACCATTCTGTTAACCATAAGTGGTTCTTACAGGCTTGTTTTTTGGTCATACAAGGTTTTATTAAAATTGGATGATGTTTTTTGGAAATTTCATATCGAAATTTTTATTCCAGAGGATATCGTGAAACAGTACAAAAGCTTTCACTAATCGATGAAACAAGGTATAGGTCTTTTTGATGTTCTTTTTTTCTTATGTAAATTTTTAAATTTAGAATTGGTTTCGGGTACCTTTTCCGGGGCAAAAAAACCTCTTTTTCGTCTGCAATTTCCTCTTTTAAACTTCAATTTCATTTTTTTCAGAATAATTTTAAACAAAATTTTGCTGCTGTGACTTATTAAGGCAATTGTCCTATTTTTGTGCATTGGAGTGCGCCCTTTTTTTTAGGTAGGGGAGTAAAGATATTTTACCCGTTTTGGCCTTTTTCTTTCTTCCAATTTTTGTACAGAGTTTTAGAAGAAGTTTAAAACCTTTTCCCCAGCATTTTAAATTATTCTGCGTTTTTTCATCTATTGGGGGGCTCTTGTTATTCTTTACTCTTTTATGGCTTTATAACTTCGCCCACATGGCGGTGGTTCATCCTCGCTTCATTGGTCTAATTAATGTTGTTGTTAGATTTTTATTCTTTTTGTATAAGTTGGAACAATTTTGATTCCATCTATCTTTGATTCTTTTCCCATCAATAAAAAAGCCCAAATTTCATTTTGTAGTGTCCATTGTAGGTTTAAATTTTCGTGTGATTTTTTCGTACTCCTTGGTAGAGTTTTTTTAGTTGTCTTTTGATAGAACATTTTCAATTCTCTGGCAATGTTTTATTTAAAATTTTTCCTATCTGTGCAATAATCTTTGAATTTTTTTATTTTTTTTTTTGAAATTAATTTTTTTAACTGATTATGATACCCTTTTTTTTTTAGGCATCTTCGTTTCAATTTCACTTATGTTTTTTCAGATACCAGGGGGGAATTTTTCTTTTCTTTTTTGGGAATAGTTTCTTAAACAGTGCTAGCAAGAGTTCCTTTCCCTTTTTCCCACAACTCTTTGGTGTTTTATTTATCTTCACATTTATTGGTATTTCAAATTTGTTTTACACTGCAATTTGTATTGTTATCAAGAGTTTTTTTGTCGAGCTTTAGAGGTTGTGTTGGACGCTCCACTTTTTGAGTCTTATTTTAAAGTCGATAGTTAAATTGGTGGTCATGTTGCAGTCGGGACCCGGGCTCGTTTTGGAAAATTTTCCATGCAACCTTCCCTTTTTGGGGGCAGCACAAAGTAGTCAATTTTTTGGGTTTCGGTTTTTTTTTGCTGGTGAAAAAAAACGTGACAGGCTTGGGGGGTGGGTTGGGAAAAAGTATTGGCCACAACCAAATATTTGTACTACAAATTCAATAAAATTTTACCCCTTTCATTTATATCTCCAAGGGCCCAATTTCCACGGTGCATTTTTTTTGATTTTTTTTTTCCCACTTTGGGGTTGATTCCCCATGGATTTTTACATCTCTGTTAGGGGGTTGTTCTAAAGTACTTTGGGAGAGTTATAAAAAAAAACCATTTCTTCATCACTTGCAATATTGGTTGGGGCGTAGCATTGATGATACTAAAATTTTGAGGTTTTTTTGTATTCTGACTTTTTTAAAAAAGCGATCATTTTTTGGGCTGTACCCAATTAGTGCTTTTCAGTTTTTTTCGGAGAAACATAGCAACTCCCCGACTATAATTTCCTCTTCTTTTTCCCGAAAAAAAAATGTCTTTTTTTCTTAGTTTTGAAACTTCCATTTCTTTTTCCCAATTTGGGCTCACTGATTCCTAGTATTTGAATGTTGTATCTATCCATTTCGTTTCAGACAGTTGTAATTTTTCCCATCTTTTCATTTTTTCCTTTTGTTCCACGTTCCGATTTTTAAAGTGTTTCTTAATTTTGGGCCGTTTTCTTTATCTTTTTTGTCTTCCAGAGCATATTTAACATTTTCAGCCTGGTTGCCCACTAACTAAAGGCCCCCTTGATAACCCCCGGAGGGCGATGTGGTATGAATTACGTTTCTTTTTTAATCATTGGGGTTTAAGTTTTTTCAGGAGAAATAAAAGTTGAGTGGAATCCCCAGGTCCTTCTCAACTCGCAGTCTCCAACTAATTTGGAGGAACTATCTCGCCGCTTTTAAAACAGTTAACTGTAATACGCCCGACATATTATTTGGTGAAAAACCCGTAATCGTAGAACTGAAGGTGTTTTACCAGATATCCATGCCCTGTGCCGCAGTTTCACCGCAACCCTGGTATAGGGGGTAAAAGGTGCTACCTTGTTTTAAGGGAACCCCTAGGGTGCAGTTTATTGTCTTACCCAGGACAAATGATAACAATACTACTACTAATAATAATAATTATTATTATTATCATTTTTTATTATTATTATTATTAGTAGTATAGTAGTAGTAGTAGTACTACTACTACTACTATTATTATTATTATTAGCATTATTATTATTATTAAGTGATGATAAAATAATAAGTAATGAAAAAAAGAATGGGGGCTAGATTAAGATTATTTTTTTGATTAATTATGATTATTTAATGTAATGATAATGATAATGATAATAAAATAATAAAATAAAAAAATAATAATAAAAAATAATAACAAACAAAACGTAACAAAACCCCAAAAATAATAAAAAATAATAATAACAAAAAATAATAATAATAAAATAATAAAAAATAAAAATAAAAGCAATAATAATAAAATAAAAAAAAACAAAAAGAAGAGAAGTAGAAAAGAAAAAAAAACAATAATGAAATGATAATGATAAAATAATGATAAAAATAAAAGTAATAATAAATAATAATAATAAAAATAATAATAAAAGTAATGAATAAAAATAATAAAATTATTATTTTATTATATTATTATTATTATTATTATTTATTATTATTATTATTTTTATTATTATTATATTATTTTTAAATTTAATAATAGTAATAATAAAAGCATTAATAATAATATTATTATAATAAAAATTAATAATAATAACAATAATAATAATAAAAATTTAAAAACAATGATAAATTATAATTTTCTCATAATAATAGTAATAATAATAGCGATAAGAATGATAACACTAATAATAAGATATTTAAAAAAATGATAATAATGATAATAGAAAAAAAAAAAAAACAACAATAATAAAATGATAAAAATAATAATAATAGTTTTAAAATAATAATAATCAGATAATAACAAAAGTAGTAGTATAGTGTAACAAGAAAAAATAATGACAAAAATGAGATAATAAAATAATAATAAAAGCAATCATTCAACGTGACTTTTTGTATGATATTATTTCCGCCGATAGGGTCATATGATAAATTCACTTGGGTTTTAATTTAGGCAATTTTGAACCGCAGACCGGCAATTTCCGATGGCGGAAATGAAATATTACAAATATGTTTTTTTAGTCCTTCTCCCGGCCTGGAGCTCCCTCCATAGAGCCTGCACGGTTTAAAAAAGCTTTATAATTTCTTTTCTTTCCTTGAAAAATGTCTTTTACGAAAAAAACCCTCCCTAAAAACAAAATGAAGGGGGGGGGGGGGGGGGAGAAAAGGTGGAGACAAAGAGGCCTCGTAGATAAAAATGAAAATTTCATACAAGCCACGTCACAAACCCCTTATGCCTCCGAAATAACGACACAGCCCCCTAAAAAATTGTTTTCCTTTAACACTCTTTTTCACCCCCCTCTCCCCCTCCCCCCCTTTCTCTCTCTTTTCCTCCCCCCTCTCTTCCTCCCCACCTCCCCTCCCTCCCCAATCTTCCTCTCTCTCCCTCCCCCACCCTTCCCTCCTCCTCCCCCCCGCCCCAGCTTCCGTACTCATGGGAAGGGTCCCTTATGTCTTTTTTATTTTTCAGGTGATGGATTATTTGGATTTGGCTCGACCGCACGCCCGCGGCCCCGGGAGACCGCCGTGCCCGTGGGGGCGGCGACGGAAGTGTCTCGTGAGCGGCCGAACGTCAGGGAACATGTATAGATTTTTTCATGCATATTTTATACTACTGTCTGTCTATTTATCTGTCCCTGTATCCATCTGTCATCTATCTATTTTCCCTCTATCTATCTATTGTCATCTCTCTCTCTCTCTCTTACTCTTTCTACATTTCTCTCTCTCTCTCTCTCTCTCTTCTCTCCCCCTCTCCTCTCCTCTATATATATATATATATAATATAATATAATATTATATATAATTATTTTTTTATTATAATTTTATATATATATATATATAATATATATATAATATATATATATATAATATAATTTATATATATATTTTATTATTGTTTATGTATAGATTATACATTAAATATACACTCTAAAAAAAAACACCCCAAAACACACCAACACACACACACACACACAATATAATATAAATAATATAAAAATAATATATATATATAATATATATATATAATTAAAATTAATATTTTTATATATGTAGTATATATATATACATATAATATAAAATATATATAAATATATTAATATTAAAGTATAATTTACAAAATATATACATAATAATTTTATAATTATATATATATATATATATTTATATATATATAAATATATATATATATATGTGTGTTGTTGTGTGGTGGTGTTGTGTGTGTATGTATTTAATGTACGTATGGGGTGAATATATAATATTTTATATATAATATTTCACACACACATAGTAAGTATATACATACAACACACCCACACCCACACACACACCAACATATATATATATATATGTAATAATATATATATATATATAATATATATTATAATATATATATAAAAGTATATATTTATGTAAATATATACAAATTATATTATATATATATATATATTAATATATATATATATATATATATATATATATATATTAAAAATACAATTAAATACATTTTTAAACAAAAAATATAAAAATATAATATTATTATTTTTAAAATATAATAATATTATATAAAATATAAAATATAAATTTTAATATATTTATATATATATATGTATATATATACATATATATTATATATATATATATAATTTTTATATAAAGATATATTATTATTAATATGTAATAAAATTAACATATACAATATATATATATATAAAAATATATATATATATATATAAATATATATATAATTAATAATATATATATTGTATATATAATGTGTGTGTGTGTGGGGGGTGTGTGTGGGGTGTGTGTGGGTTTTTGTATTTATGAGTGTTATATAAAAATGTAATTTTACATATACTAAACATATACATACAAATAATATATATATTATATATAATTATATTATATTTTATATATTAAAATATTATTATATATAAAATACATATATTTTATTTATATTTTATATAATATATATATATATATATAATAATATATATAAAGAGAGAGGAGAGAGAGGAGAAGAGAGAGGAGAGAGAGAGAGAGAGAGAGAGAAAGAGAGAGAGAGAGAGTAGGGGCAGATAGTAATAGATGGATTAAATGATAGATGACAGAGGATACACGGACAATAAAAGACAGACAGATAGATATATAAATATGCATGAAAAATGCTTTCAGTTTCCCTGACAGTTCGCGCCGCTCACGAACACTTCGCGCCCCCGCACGGCGCACGGCGGTCTCCCGGGGCCCCGGGCGTGCGGTGAGCCCAAAATCACAAGTAATCCATACCTGAAGATAAAAATAGACATTAAGGGACGCTTTCCCAGGTACGGAATGCTGGGGCGGGGGGGGGAGGAGGGAGGGAGGAGGGTGGGGGAGAGGGGAAGAGGAAGATTGGGGGAGGGGGGGGGGTGGGGGGGAGAGAGAGGGGGGGAAAAAAGAGAGAGAAAGGGGGGGAGGGGGAGAGAGAGGTGAAGAAGATGTTGAAGGAAAAATTCTTCCGGGCTGGTCGTTATTCTCGGGGCAAAAAGGGGTTTTGTGCACGTGGCTTGTTTTAAAAATTTTCACTTTTATTACGAGGCCTAGCTTTGTCTCCACCCTTTTTCCCCCCCCCCCCCCCCCCCCCCCCCTTCACTTGATTATGGACTTTTTTTCGGGGGAAAGACATTTTTCAAGTGAAGAGAAAAACCGAAATTATAAAGCTTTTTTCACCGTGCAGTGTCTATGGAGGGAGCCCCGGGGCCAGGAAAGAGACTATTAAACATCATTTGAAATTTTTTTCATTTGCCATCGGTAATTAGCCGAGTCTGCGGTTCAAATTTTGCCTAAAATACAACCAAGGGGAATTTTATCATATGATCATATCGAGCGGAAATAATATATAAAAAAAATTTCACGTGAGATGATTGCTGTTATTATTATTGTTTTTTATCTATTATTTCATTATTGTTCTTGTTACTACTATACTACTACTATTTTTTTATCCTGATTTTTATTATTATTTAAAATATTATTATTATTATTATAAATTATTATTTTGTTTTTTTTTTTCTATTATCTTTTTAATCGTTATTTATTAATTCATTATTATTTTTGTTATATTTTATGCTATTATTATTATTATTATTTTTTATTATTATTTATTATTATTATTATTATTATCATTATTATTTTTATTAATGTTTTTTATTATTACTATTATTAATATTAAAAATAATAATAATAATAATAATAATAATAATAATAATAATAATAATAAAATAATAATAATAATATAATAAAAATATATTATTTTTATTATTTTTTTACTTTTACTATTTTTATTATTTTTATTATTAATTTTTATTATTTTTGCTTTTATTATTATTATTATTTTTATTATTATTATTATTTTTGTTATTATTATTATTATATTATTTTTGTTGTTTTTTACTGTTATTTTATGTTTATTTTTATTATTATTATTATATTATTTTTATTATTATATTTCATTACATTATCTTTAATAATCTAACATAATCAAAATAATAATCTTAATAAATTTCCTATCTTTTTTTATCATTATCATTTTATTTTACATCACTATAAAAAATAATAATAATGCTAATAATAATTAATATTAGTAGTAGTAGTACTATTTTACTCACTACTATACTAATAAAAAAAAAAAAAAAATGATAATAATAAAATTATATTATTGTGTATATTGTTATCATTTGTCCTGGGTAAGAAAATAAATGCACCCGGGGTTCCCTTAAAAAGGATACACCCTATTAGCCCCCTATACCAGGGTTGCGGTAAAACTGTCGGCGGGCAGGGCAGTGGTTTCTGGTGAAAACCCTTCAGTTCTACTGATTACGGGTTTTCCCCAAAAAAATAGTTGGCTTTTACAGTGTAACTTTTTTTAAAAGCGGCAGAGATAGTTCCTCCTAATTAGTTGGAGATGCGAGTTGAGAAGGAGCCGGGGGGTTTCCACTAATTTTATTTTCTCCTGAAAAACCTTCCCCAAATGTTAAATACAAAAAAGATAATTCTACCACATCCCCCGTCGCGTGGTTAAAAGGGGGGCGGTTAGTTAGGGGAAACCCGGCTGAAATGTTAAATATGCATCGGGAAGACAAAGAAGATAAGAAAACAGGCCCAAATTAAAAAAACACATTAAAAATGGGAAAACGGGGAACGAAAGGAAAAGAAAGAGTGGAAATTTACTACTGTCGTAACAAAAGGGAAGATACAACTTTCAAATACTGGAAATCATGAGCCCAAATTTGGAAAAAAAGTAATTGGAAGTTTAAAAAAAAAATAAAGAAAACAAAAGTTTTTTTTTTCGGGAAAAAGAAAAAAGGAAAAAATTTTCCCCCGGATTTGCATGATTCCACAAAAAAAAACTGCAAATGCACAAATTTGGGTACAGCCCAATAAATGATCGCTTTTTAAAAGTCAGAAAAAAGCAAACCTCAAAAATTTTAGTATCATACAATGCTACGCCCCAAACCCAAATATGCAAGTGAGAAGAAAGGGAATTTTTTTTAACTCTTCCAAAGATTTTTAGACACAATCCCAACAGAGATGAAAAAATATCATGGGAGACCTCAACGCCAAATAGGAAAAAATAATCAAAAAAATGACCCCTGTGGAAAATTGGGTTGGAGATATAAATAAAAGAGGTAAAATTTTATTGAATTCTGTAGTACAAATGATTTGGGTTGTGGCCATAATTGTTCCAACACCCCCCAAAGACACTTGTAACGGGGTTTTCACCAGAAAAAAGAACACGCAACCCAAAATTGTACATTGTGCTGACCAAAAATGGAAGAGTTGCATAAAAAATTCCCAAAACGAGACCTGGTGCCGACTGAAACAGTGACCACCCAACTTTAACTATCGACTTAAAAAAAGACTCAAAAAGATGGACGCCCAACCCACCCTAAAGCTCGACTAAAAAAAACCTTTGATAACAATTACAGAATTGCAGTGTCAAAAAAATTTTAAATACTAAATAAAATGTGAAGATGTAAAACCCCCAAGAGTTGGGGGAAGAAGAAAGGAACTCTTGCGAGCCCCTGCTTAAGAAACTTTGCCAAAAAGAAAAAAGACAAAACCCCCCGGATATCTGAAAAAAACTAAGTGAAATTGAAACAAGAAGATCCTAAAATAAAAAGTATCTAATCCAGTTGAAAAAGTAATTACAAAAAAAAAAATACAAAAATTCAAAGATTATTTCGACAAGATAAGGAAAAATATTTTTAAAGAACATTTTCCAGAGAATTGAAAATTTCTATCAAAAAGACAACTAAAGAACTCTACCAAAGGGGTACGAAAAAATCACACGAAAATTTAAAACCCACAATGGGGCACTATAAAATGAAGATGGACTTGTTTTTTGTGATGGAAAAAAAGTCAAAGATAGATGGAATCAATATTGTTTCCCAAATTTTAAAAAAAAGAATAAAAATCTAACAACAACATTTAAATTGATCAATGACAGCGAGGATGAACCCCGCCACTGCTGGGCGAAGTTATAAAAAACCATAAAAAAGTAAAGAATAAAAAGGCCCCGGGAAAAGATGAAAAAAAACAGCAAACTAATTAAGAATGCTGGGGGAAAATGTTGAATACTTCTTTCAAACTCTGTACAAAAATATGGAATGAAGAAAAATGGCAGAAGAGGGTAAAAACGTCTTTTCCCCATACCAAAAAAAGGGGACGCACCCAATGCAAAAATAAAGGAAATTGCCTTAAAAAAAGTCCAGCAGCAAAAATTTTGTTGAAAAATAATTGCTGAAATAAATAAGTTGAAGTTAAAAAAGGAAATTTCAGACGAACAAGCAGGTTTTCGCCCTGGAAAAGGTACAAAACCAATTCTAAATTTAAAATTGATCATAGAGAAAAAAAAGGAACATCAAAAAAACCTATACCTGTGTTTCTCGATTATGTGAAGCTTTTGAACTGTTGATCACGATATTCCCCTGGAATAACATGTACGATATGAAATTTTCCAAAAAAACATATCCAAATTAAAAAAAGCTGATGACCAAAAAAAAGCCTGTAAGAAACCCCTTATGGGTTAACAGAAAGGTTCGAAAATTTAAACAAGGGTACGACAGGTTTCATTCTGTCTCCGCACCTCTTTTAAAAATATTCTAAAAAATTAGAGAGGGCTCTAGAGAATTTTGAAGGAACTGTGGATGTTGGGGATACAAAATATCAAATCTGAGGTACGCCGATGAATTAGTTTTGATTGCCAGCAGTACACTGAACTACAACAATACTAGATAAAGTTGAGAAGAAGCGAAAAAAGGGTGGCTTATTCTTAAAGCCAAAAAAACTAAGACATGAAGATTCAAAGATAACCGGCAATGAACAATGATGAACATGTTACTCAATGGAATGATTGTGGAAAATGTGAAGAGTTCACTTATCTTGGAGCTGTTTTAAAATAATACATATGATGATTCACCGGGGATAAAAAAAAAGAATTTCCCTTGCCCAAAAACGCCACCCAAATTTCTCTCAATAACATTGGAAAAAACCGAAGCATTACCTACGGACAAAGTGAGGTTATTGAATCATTAGTTTTTTCCCAAATTTCATCATATGGTTCTGAGGTTGGGGGGTTGAAATAGAAGAAAGGAAAAAAAATCAAAAGTTTTTTAAAAAGTGGTGTTCAGACGAGTACTGCGTATTAGCGGGACAGAGAAAAAAGACAATGATGAAGGCTGAAAAAAATAAATTGTGGGGACCGACTGTTGGGCATCTTTAACAAGAGGAAAAAAGTTTATTGGCGTAATAGAAAAAAGATTTAGAAAAACTTGCTGACAGGGATGGTGAAGGAAACAGAGGAAGAGGCAAAACCAAGACAAGGCTGACGACAATACAAAAAATATTTGCGGGCGTCGATGGTATAAGTGGAAAGAAAAGCGTAAGATCGAGTTTAGTGGCGAAGGATGGTGGAGAGGTCCACGGCTGCTCAAACATGAGCATACCGTTATTGATTGATTGTTATCATCATCATCATCATTATTGTCATTAATGTCATTATCATTATTATTATTATTATTATCATTATTATTATTATTATTTATTCTTTATTATTTTTATAATCATATAATCATATTATCATAATCATCTTTATTATTATGAATCATTACCAGTATCATTATCATTATCATTGTTAACATCACTATTAATAGCATCAATATTTTATAGTGAAAATAATAATGATAATAATGATAATAATAATAATAATGATAATAACAACAACAACAATAATAATAATAACAATAATAATGATAATAATAATAATAATAATAATAATAATAATGATGATGATGATAATAATAACAACAATAATGACAAATAATGATTTTGATTTTGATTTTTGATTTTTTGATTTTTTTTTTTTTGATTTGATTTTAATTTATTTTGTTTTTTGATTTTGATTTTTGATTTTGATTTTTTGATTTTTTTGATTTTGATTTTGATTTTGATTTTGATTTTTGATTTTTGATTTTTGATTTTTGATTTTTTATTTTGATTTTGATTTTGTTTTGATTTTTGATTTTGATTTTGATTTTTGATTTTGATTTTGATTTTGATTTTGATTTTTGATTTTGATTTTTGATTTTGATTTTTGATTTTGATTTTGATTTTGATTTTGATTTTGATTTGTTTTTGGGGTTTTTTATTTTATTTTGATTTTATTTTATTTTATTTTATTTTATTTTATTTTATTTTAAATTTTGAATTTTGAATTTTGAATTTTGAATTTTGAATTTTGAATTTTGAATTTTGGATTTTGGATTTTGGATTTTGGATTTGGATTATGATTATGATTATGATTATGATAATGATAATAACAATATAAAATAAAAATAATAATAATAATAATAAGATGATGATAAAATAATGATAATAATAAAATAATAATAATAGTAACAATAATAATAGTAATAATAAAATTTAAAATTTAATAAAAATAATAAAAATAAATAATAAAAAATGATAATAAAATGTAATAATAAAAAAAAAAATAAAATGATAA
>NW_023664999.1:10000-13258 GCF_015228065.2 Penaeus monodon | reverse complement strand
CCCCCGGGCATAGTGTGTTGGGGCCGTGTGAAGAGTAAGCAATGCCCAAAAACCAACCCTGGCTTGAGCAGCAAAGAATAACAGCAGTGGTGGTGGGTTTGACTGAACAGAGTCAATGGGAACTTGCATTTCAAGGCTTTGGGAGATTTTTTTTTTTTAAGAAGAATGAAAAAAAAGGGCCCAGAAGACCAAATTTTAAGGGAGGAAAATCAACAGTGCAGTTTAGTATATAATTTTCCTGTGATATTTGTGAAACCTAAACATTCTGAGATGTGTTTTTATGTTCTGTAGACATGCTTTCTTATGCATTTATTTGAGAATACAGACAGGTAATTGGAAGGGAAATGGATACATTTAGTCATTTGTGTAGGTGCTATTCTAGCGCGTCTCAGGTTTTTTTTTTATTTTTTTATTTTTCTTAAACAAGGATACTTTAAAATTAAGATTGAAGGGATGTTGAGAGAAAAAAAAATGTGGTTTTATGATACGAATAAAATAAAAAAAAAAAAAAATTGGTGTGTGTATTGTATGTGGGCATACATATACAATATTTTGTTTTTTTTATTTTTTTATTATTTTTTTTTGGGCATATAGTAGATTTATTAAATTTCTTTTTCAGCCAATCCAGATGTAGAGGCCCGGGAATGATAAAGAGGGGGATTTCATCTTTTAGTTTTGTGATGGAATCTGGGAGATGATAATCGGTAAGGCTGGAAAGCGTTGTGGTAAGAGGTTACCCCTACCCTTTTAAATATTAAGGACATCTGAGTTAAAAAGAGGAGAAATAAACATAGTTTTTCAAAGAATGCATAAAAAATTGGGACACATAGAAAAGGTTTTTATAGATAAAATAAACTAAGGGAAATCCAAGTTCAGAAGATTTTGTGAAAAAGTGAGTATGATTTCAGGAGGTAGCCAATTTTTTTTTTTTGTATTTTATCATAAATTTTTGGTAATAACATAGATCTGAGAGATTTTGGAAGTGACAGAATAGTTGGCTGTTTTATACCCAAAATTTATCTTGGAAATTTTGGCAAGGATGATGATGTGATAAAAGGGCCCCTATCCTGCATACCTTTTCGTGCGCTTTGATTTTGGGAAATTATCGTTTTAGGAAGCTAAAGGTTACGAGAGGAAAGCAATTTTTTGAGTTCCAAAAACTTTGGTGTCTGGGAGAGTTTCACTATAAAAATTTGCGTGAGTTGTGGCCTTGAAGTTAGCATTGTAGAAGCAGTCAAAAAAAGATTTTGTAAGCTGTTTTTTAACCCCTAAAAGGGCTAAACTATTGATTTAGCACATTTTAAAATACACATTTAAGCCAAGTAGCCTGATAAAAATATGCTTTTAAAAAAATAGCAGGGTGTTTTCCGTCTTTATTTGTTGGAAGAGTGTAATGCAATGCTACACACTAGATTGTGTAGCTCTCTCCAGCCTGGAAACCAAAAATGCTGTCCGCCCTATACTTGTGCACCTCTACACCAACTGGCCTTTCTTTGGCCTCGGTGGTTTCTCTCCCACCAGTCCTCCTCTAAACCATGGGGAAATATTGAATACAAGATTACATATTAAGAACATAAGAGCTCTTCACACTTTACCCATACCTTTGGATAGCATAGGGTCACATCATGGCTAACTTGGCATGGCTCCTAGAGGGGTCTTTCCCAATGTCATAGCTGACTGGCTGCGTCACAGGTCTTCACATCAAGTTATGATGATTCATGTTTTGCATTTTATGCTGTTTTTTTAAAAAGGGAAACCCCTCATGCCCACACTATATGCCCGGGACTTGCATGAGAGAGGAGGAAGTAACAAGCTACCTTTTCAAAATTATAAAAAAGGCATACTGATTTAGATAATTTACAAAGATGTGCATGTATATACATTTTCTGTGTATTTTTTTTTACTGGATATCCCTGTAATCTTTAATGCAAAGTGTTAATAAACATACAATATAAAAAATGAAGACAGTCAGTAAAAAAGTATTGTTTATAGCACTTACAAATTTTTATCTTACTAATCACTAGGTCTGGGTGATGTGGATGTTTTGTCATGGGTAAAAAATTAGCCAAGGGGAAGATGATGAGAAAGTTTTGCTGTGGAAAATTCTTGCCAAGTAATGGGTGATGAAGACTTCCTGTCATGATTGCACAAAGTACTTGAAGTGAAATTGGCTCGGCTAGCTTTCAGAAAGGGCCATATTCAAGAGTTCCTGCAAGATTTCCACCTGTTTATCCTTCTTTACCTCCACACCTCCATGCTACCCTGATAATGAATATATAAGGTTAAAATGTTTATAAAGTGTAATGGTAACACATTGCCCAGGGGGAAGACTTAAAGTGCCATGATGTGTGTCATATTCCTTGGGAAGAGTTGAAAATTTGGTGTAATTGTAGCTGGGGATAGGATTATACCACACACACACACACACACACACACACACACACACACACACACACACACACACACACACACACACACACACACACACACACACACACACACACACACACACACACACACACACACACACACACACACACCTGTGTACACACACACCTGTGTCACACACACACTCCACACCTGTGTACACACACACACACACCTGTGTACACACACACACACACCTGTGTACACACACACACACACACACACACACACACACACACACACATACACACACACATACACACACACACACACACACACACACACACATACATACATACACACCTGTATACACACACCCATGTTCATACAGGCACACCCATGTACATGCACACACACACAAATAGTCCCTCATATTGATACAAAGTGCATCTTTGTTTATGAACATTATGTATCAATATATTTTAGGAGGTGGTAGACTTTGTGAGGTTACGGCTGTCCCAAGGTATGGAACCTGAAGACGTGTGCGAGGATTTGATGACTCGCTGTCTAGCCCCGGACTGCCAGATGGGAGGACTTGGTTGCGATAACATGACTGTTATCCTCATCTGCATTACCCATTCTGGCTCCTGGCGTGAGGTAAGGAGTTATTTAAAATATGATTGGTAGATTGTATTTAAAGGAAGAATTGTATATCATTGCATATAAAAATAGAGAAAGATCTGATCCTGTAAGTGTACCATTGATGGGAATAGATAGCTTCAGTTTAATTATAGTGGAAAGTTTAGGAAATATCTGGATAAGGAATAGAAGACTAAGCAAAGAATGAAAATTGCACATTTATTTTGAAGTATCTCATTATTTAATGCTGGT
>NW_023664999.1:0-5000 GCF_015228065.2 Penaeus monodon | reverse complement strand
AGATGTCATTAATATTAGAAAAGGGTGGGTAACACTCTGTCCAAAAACGTTTTCAGCTTACCTGTTTTAGCAAAACATCCCAGATTCCATACAAGCAAAGAGATGAACTCCACTCTTCAGTAAATTTCCCCGACCCCTCGGGTTTGGCTGAAAAAGAATGTCAATAAATTACATATGCCCAAAAAAAAAAAATAAATAAAAAATAAAAAAAATATTGAAATTGTATGCACAACATACATAACACACACAAAATTTTTTTTTTTTTTTTTCTTTTTATACGTTTCGGAAACCAACATTTTTTTCTCTAAAACACCCTTCAATGCTTTTTAATGTATCCTTTTTTAAGAAAATAAAAAAAAAAAAAATAAAAAAAAACTCTGAGACGCGCTAAAAAACCCACCACACAAATGAAAAGTACCCCATCTTCCTTTAAACCTGTCTGTGATTCTCAAATATAATGCATAAGAAAGCAGTTACAGAAAATAATAACACATCTCGAATGTGTGGGTTTTACAAAATATCACGGGGATTTTATATCGAAACTGCACTGTTAGTATTTCCCCCCCGTAACATTGGTTTTTGGGCCCTTTTTTTCATTCTTCTAAACACAAAACCCCAATGTCTTGACAGTGCAAGGTTCCCATGTCTGCAGCTAACCCCCAACCACAGCTGCTGTTTTTCTCGCGTCAAAAGCCAGGTTTTTTTATGGTCATTGCTTAGCCTTCAACACGGCCCCAACACAGCTTACCCCGGGAACGCCTCTTTTCCCTAAAAAATGGGGAAATAAGAGATGAATCAACACTATCCTTTTTCTTTTCACTAAGAAAAGAAACAACCGCACTGAAATCATCCTGGGAAATCCTATGCATAATTGGTAATATTTGTTACAATAACTTGTATCACTATGTAAAAGTCTAAAAATTTTGATTTATTCTACGATTTTTATCATCATGACACAGATGAAATTCAGAATTTATGATTGAAGTTAATGAATGGACAGCATTCGTGACCTTTTTGCCTACTTTAGTAAGTAAGGCAATATATATAAAAGTTCTGCAAGAGTTAAGATTTACTGCTTGATCTTAGGTCTGTGGTTCTTAACCTTTTTCAATGTATGAACCCTTCCAAATCAGCAGTCAGTTCTCACCCCCCCTGCATTGCTGAAATTTTAAAAAATGCTAACAAAGCTTACAGATGCATATGTTCTTCTTAGAGAAAATTGTCATTTTCCTGAAAAGTAAATTTTTTTTTCTCCTACAAATATATGTTTTGTTTTAAATTTTTTCACTGCACCCCACGTTTCACGCGCTGTGATGTGAAGCGATGTGGGTACCCTAATAGTGTTAAGTGTTTGATGCCTTTCGCTTGCAGCTTCCCCCCCTGGCTAGCCCAGTGCAAAAAAGGAGCAGTTCTGCAAAAGTCTCCCCCCCAGGTCACAGCCTTCCATCACAAGACTTCTGCAGTGCCTCCTCGTGGCCACCCATGGATAACTGGGTACCTGCGGCCCCAGGCTAAATCGTGGGGGATCTCGGAGCAGCAGGGGCCCAGGGGGTATGGTTTTATGGCCCCCCGGGTGTGGACACGTTGGCTTCATACCAACCCTGCCCCCAGCCACCCGGGGGTAATGGGGGGCCCGGGGGGGGTGGGCCTTGGCAGTCCTCCTCCCCCAGAATGACCCTCTGGCAACGTCCAAAGTAAATGGAAAAGCTGGGGGGAGGGGTGGGGCCCTCCCCCCCAGAAGTAAGGCGGGCTGTGGGTCCCCCTGGGGGGGCAAATATCGGGTGCAGGATTGGGAAAGAGAGTTACTCGTCCCGCCCGGCCCCCCGGCAGGCGCAAACCCCCCATGAAGCTTTTGGGGGGGAAAACCCCCAGGAAACCCCCCGGGGATAGGCAGTCCCACAGCCTCTGACCCCTTATTTGGGGCTGGTGGCGGGGGCGGGAGAGGTGGATGCCCTGGAGTGACCCCCGAGGCTTAACCCCAGGGGTGCTTTTCCCGGGTGGGGGTTGGAACATCCGGTCCTTTGGGCAGGATGAGCGGTTACCCCTTTCTATGGGAATGAAGCAATGGGGGTTGAGGTGGTGCCCTTCAGAGGGAGAGCCTGGTAGCAGCACGACAGTGTGGGGGTTAACCTACTATGTCGGGCCGCGGAGGTCACCCCCTCCGGGTGTAGCCATAGCCACTCCCGCGATTCAGCCCCCGGTAGTCGAGGTGACACCCGGTTTTGGGGTATCATGGGATTGAGACTGAAGCATGCTTTTTGGGTTTTGCTTATTTCTGTATACGTCTTTCCCATGTATATAAAACGATGTGAAAGAGGCGTTTTACCCAAACTGATCTGTGGAGCGATTTCCCCCCGGGGAACATTGCATTTTCTGGGCACTTTAACGGGATCGGCTGTGACCAGTGGTAGAGATTCGTCGGCCCCCATGGCTCGGGAGTGATCCCCGCAGGAGAATAGCCTCTTTCCCGGGGCTTTGCTAGGTCCCGAAAAAGAGGATCTCTGGCTCCCGGTACCAGCTTCCAACCCGCACGCTGGGGCTTGGGTACAGCAAAAGGGTAATGTGGCCCAAGGGGATCGACCCCCCACTTTTGCACGCGATGGAGGGTCCCCCAGACTGCAGGGGTTCCAGAGTGCTGAGTTTTGTGCACCGACCTAGGCTGCTTGGGCTACCCTGCAGGTCCACTTTAAAACCCCCCGTCCCCCAGTGGCCACCCTAAGGTGTTTCACTTGGACAGAAAGGGAGGAGGAGTGTGCCCGGGGTTCGCCCCGGCAGTCTCTGCCCAAATTTACAGAAACCAGCAACCTGACAGACCCATTTCTTGTGGGAGTCCTTTCAAGCGCGAAACTCGAAGGGAGCTCAGGGTCCTTGGGGTAGCCCCCAAGGATAAGGGAGAATACCATTCCCGGAGAATTAGAGGCCCCTGAAAAACGGCGCAAGGCTCGGCTGAAAGGAATCAAGTCTTGCGTCGTTCCAGGTGCGTAGGGGGTCGGACAGTGAGAAGGACAAGGAAAAAGTCATCAGGATTTGCTGAGGAGGGCGAAGGATTCTTTTAAATGACCTTTGCCCGCCTACCAAGCCCCGAGAAAACTGAACCCCAAGCCCCCTCACAGATGATGCAGTCCGATCAGCGGATGGGCGCATATCTCAGATCATGTGGGGTTCGTGAACGGGGCGAGTATTTTTAAAAAATTGTACCAGGGGAACTCCAACGTTAGCTTTGGGTGCAAGCGATGTGCAGGCCTGTGCCGGGGGCCACCATCAGCGGGAAAACCCCCTACCCTAAAAAGAGGGGGGCTGGCGATTTCCAAAACTGAAGAGTGGGGGAAAAGGGAGGGATTGTGATATCCCTGCGAACTGCAAAGGTGGGGGTAAACCTAGGTCGGGGTGAATCAGTCCGATGCCATTTGGGGAGTTGGTACCTTCCCCCGACCTGCGAGGGGGTGGTCATCTCTTCTGGAAGGGGAAGGGGATCGAGGGATTGTAGAAATCCCCCGGCATTTCACTGTGCATACCACAAAAGGTCTCGCCCCCATTCCTTTTGAAACGGATCCCCAACACCCTACTGGGCACAGAGACCGGGGCAGTTGATTTCTCTGGCAAGTCCCCAATAGACTGTATACTAGCGCTTCGAAATTGTGGAACGCCCCTTTTGGGGTTTGGGCGTGGGTTTTTGCAGCCTACATCGACCTCAAAAAAGGTGGACCGGGCATTGGGGGAACGTATGGGATCCCGAGGTCAGGGGAAATTTTGACAAGATTTTTGGCGATAGCAAGCCTTATTGGGAGAAAGTGCTTAAAGTGGGGTGGGGTTATGGAACTTCTTTTCCCCGTTAATCAGGGGTGAGGCAAGGCTTGTCCTTGCACCCACATTTTCAACACTTGTTGGACGGTAATGGGCAGAGTACTACAAAGTCAGTGGGGGGCAACACTAGGCAATATTAAGGCTCGGCCTGCTTTGCCGACGATGTTGCCCCTATTGAGTCCTTGGGTCATTGTGGGAGTTTGATGCATTTTTGCAAGAGGCGAAGCCCCCAGGCCTAGAGGTCTCCTGGGCCCCAAAACCAAGATTGGGTTTGGGGGCCCGTTAGGGAACCCGTTCAGTGATCCCTGCTTTCGGCGGGATGTTTTAAACACAGAAAGTTTTTAAACCTTGGAGGAGTCCCTACTCTGGGTGTCAGCCAGGGAAATCAGTGACGGATTTGGGTTGGGGAAAAAGGAGCAGAACTCGATCAACAAGAGTGCTTGGAGATGTCGGGACCTGCAGAAGGACCAAGTGCTGTCTCAAGGCCTTTAACTTTCCCGTTTTGCTTTTGGAAGCAAAACCTGGACGCTACGTGCCTTGGGGTCTGCCTTTATGCCTTTTTTAAAAAAAGTCCCCTTGCCGGACTGGGGTAAGTTGGCAGGACCAGTGTCCCCAACCCGGGGGTACACCGGAGACTGGCATGGGGGCCTGTTTTTGCATAATCCGGGGCGCCAACTCAGGCTTTGGCCACCTACTCGCCCCCCCTATGGGGACCCTGCCCATCAGGTTGTCTCTTGCGAGACAACGGGGTGGGGGGACCGGGGACGTCCCAGGAGATCATGGGTTGGGCAGTCGACGAGACCCGTCGCGAGGGGAATTTGAGAGGGGGGGGGTGCCTGCCGGAGACTGCCCCGAGGGTCCCCGTGGCTGGGGAAACAAAGGGTGGAGTGGCCATGGCCCCCGTCGGCGTTTTGCCCCTGATCATGATGATGACCCACAGCCCATAGGAACTGGCCTCACACCCAGTTAAGAACACTGTTAGGCAGTCAAGCATTCAATTTGTATGAAAACAAAAACCTCAAAAAAAATTTTTTATTTTAAAGTTTTTGATCAATTTTCCAGATCCCCCAAGGGATGGGCCCAAAACTGCAATTGCAAAAAGGGAACATTCCTACTATCAATCATTAGAAACTTTTTCAAACTTTTTTCAAAAGCCTAGTCCTCCAATAAAATTTTTATAGGATAATGCATACAAC
>NW_023664998.1:5000-13259 GCF_015228065.2 Penaeus monodon | reverse complement strand
TTACAAATCAATCCGTGTCACGCTCTCATCTACTCTATCATATTCATCCACTGATATTATCATTATCTTTTCTTGCCATATGGTTGATGAAATTATTATACTAAATACTTCATGTGGGAATGTCTGTGTGTGTAAGCATGTTCTTCCTGCTTTCCCCTTGAAACAAGGCTGACCTATACAGATAACCTTACACAGATAAACCCCGACGTGACCCATATAACAAAGGATAATCGAGAAGGATTGTAAATACGTTTCAGCACTTACATGGAAACATATACCGAGGAATACTTCCATGACACACATTCGTCTATAAATATCTATGTATTTTGTTCATTCCCCCTTTAATGTTGCCATGTTACAATGCCTTATCATATAACGGAGAGTATGCATTGTTGGGAAAGAATATATCAGTGTCGTAGACACATGAAGGCATTATCACGTGAACAACACGAAGGTGAGGCGGATGCTACATGAACAGGTGAAACAAACAAGCCGGGACGGGACATCAAAAATAGAGTAGCATTGCGAGGACTCGAGCGAATTCCACGCAAAAAATATGGTCAACAGGACAAGACACAGATGCAAAAATATAGAGGCGCACCATGACATCAAAGTGTTGAAAACATCTTGTGACAAAGTGACACCACGTGATAGACCAACAGAAACAAAAAAGAAGTCACGAGTGCGAAAACAACACGCAGTTCTAATTGATCGCAATATATATCCTAACGAACCAGTTAGGTAGAAAAAGTGATAAATAAAGTGTTAAAAATGTGCTGGGATATAGAAAAGCCCTGAAGCGGGTATCTTTCCAACTATAAGATATATTTAAGCGATAACCAGCAAGGGCGTGACCGGATGAGCTCCATATCGAAAATAAAAGGACGCTTAGTGTCGAGAATGTGGATTAGGTTTCGGAGTAGCGTCCAGTAGCCATGTTCATCTCGGTAAGAAGTATTTTAGTGCAGCATCGTGATGGAGCATAGTGGCCAGGAATTTGGAACGGAAGACAGCAACATGGGAGTGCTATTCGGGAACATAGTTAGGATTAGGAAGAAAATTAAGATTTTTATGAACATCTAATGAAACAACTTGATTATCAAATATAACTAATGTTGCCTTAATATTGTGATAACGGTTAATAATTTATAAATGTACTAGACATCAAGGTTATATATCAATATTGTGTTAGACATAACTTCTTTATTAGCAGTTAATGGGAATAGATAGGTTAGTTTATAAGTATAATTAAATGATTAAGTGCTTTCAAAGATCGATAGCTCAGCGGAAGTGCGTAGACAGTGACGAATCCTGTTATATTCCGACGGAGCATAAGATTTATTGTTATTTATTTTTTTATCAAGTATTTGCTTTTGTTATGATTATTAATTTTACTTGTTTGATATTTGATACATATATTCAAACAGAAATACAACTTAATTTGCGTTTGTTATGATTATTTTTTTTTTATAATATTTAATTCACTGAGCATGTTTATAATAAGTTAACAATTTGCTTGTCCCTGTGATCATTATTTTGTGTAATATCTAATTCATTATTAATTTTGAGATACTGAATAATTCATTATTTTTATAATAATTGCTATTTTATTTTATAGCATCTGATTCATGAAAATATGACGTAGCTTTGCAAATTGTTTCATGATTGATAATTATATAACAGTGAGTCATAACTTTCTAGCTGCATTTAATGAGACCCCAAATAATGTCTTATCTATTTTTTGTAAACTTTGATATTGTAATTTTTACAAAGATTTAACTCAAACCTTGAATTGCACTAATTAACAGTAATAATATTGAAATCATTGAATAATTATTCAAAGTTGCACTAAAATTAATGAGAAAATTTAAACATTTATTAATCTAACATAATAAGTCTTGCTACTGAAGAGTATTTGATAAAAAGCCGTGGAATAGGGGGCCACAACATCAACAGATGTAATCAATATGTTTCCATGGATACATAAAATCGAAACGGTTCAGTTACATCCCACACTTATTGAAGTATATATTCGTACCTTTTCTATATTGGTCACAATAGACGTTTGATGATTATCCTAATGATGTAGCTCTGTCAATTTCTATATTCATTTTTATTGAAATTGGTTAATTTATAATGATGGTGATGTGTATGATGATTCTTTGACGGTGATGGTAATGGTGATTAATTGATAATGATAATGATGATAGGGGTTATGATGATGATGATGATAATAATGATGATGATGATGATGATGATGATGATGATAAAATGATGATGATGATGATGATAAAATGATGATGATGATAATAAAATGATGATGATGATAATAAAATGATGATGATGATGATGATGATGATGATGATGATGATGATGATGATAATGATGATGATGATGATGATGATGATGATGATAATAATGATAATGATGATGATGATGATGCTGATGATGATGATAATAATGATGATGATGATGATGATGATGATGATGATGATGATGATGATAATGATGATGATGATGATGATGATGATGATGATGATGATGATGATGATGATGATGATAATAATGATGATGATGATGATGATGATAATAATGATGATGATGATGATGATGATGATGATGATGATGATGATGATGATGATGAGAAGGAGGAGGAGGAGGAGGAGGAGGAGGAGGATCATAATGACGATGATCACATCATCATCATCATCATCATCATGAGGAGGAAAAGGAAGAAGAGTGGGAAGAGGAAGAGAAGGAGAAGGTGAAGGAGTATTAAGAGGAGGAAGAGTAGGAGGAGGAAGAGGAGGAGGAGAAGGAGAAAGAGGAGGGGGAGAAGAAGAAGGAGAAGGAGATGGAGGAGAAAGTGAAGGAGAAAGAGGAGAAAGAGAAGAACAAGAAGGAGGAGGAGGAGGAGGAGGAGGAGGAGGAGGAGGAAAAGGAGGAGGAGGACGAGGAAGAAGAGGAAGAGGAGGATTAGGAGGAGGAGGAGGAGGAATAATAATAATAATAATAATAATAATAATAATAATAATAATAATAATAATAAAAACAAGTGGGGGACGGGGAGCAATGGCAATCATGCTCTACCTCTATTGCACAAATATAAATACAATATCCTCGTTATACGATACTGCACTTATCCAAGCTACTATGATTCTATGAAACTCGCGGTTTTGTTTATATTACGATAACTAAACATTATAGATGATAATACCAAGGTGCTCAGGAAACAGGAGATATAATATAACACAAGGCAGGAAAATAACACTTTACTTTCCTGCGAAATAAAGGCATACATGCTAAATACTGCCTTCTCCGTGGTCGCAGTATACTGTTCAGTCTTTCGCTTTTTTCCACAATACAATTACAGCAGCACATCCGGTCTATTGTTAACCACGAGGGAAGCTTCTCAGCCAGCCACTCCACCTGTGTGTGTGTGTATGTGTGTGTGTGTGTGTGTGTGTGTGTGTGTGTGTGTGTGTGTGTGTGTGTGTGTGTGTGTGTGTGTGTGTGTGTGTGTGTGTGTGTGTGCTGGCAAACCTTCTGGGTCTCTTCGCCGCAGTTAACCTACATACAACGAGCCCCCTGTGTTGTTGGCATAGCGTGGGTCAATGGTAATAGTGTCATCATCTCGGCTTTATTTGCTTAGGTAATGGAATTTTCCTTTTCATCTTGTTTAACTGTTAAGCTCCCGGAAATGACGAGTCTAGAAACTTATTTTTTTCTCTCTGTTTTCTCTCGTATCAATTTTAGGAGCGTGCTGGGGAGTGCTGAATGCATTGCGGTAAAATATCCAGCTGATTACCCAGCTTTGTACGTTTGAGTTTTCTTATTTCTTTTATCAATAATGATGACAACTGGTTTAGTTTTATTTTCATTTTTTTTGTTTGTTTGTTTTTTGTTTTAGGAATCAACAAGAAATATGGTTAAACAGTACTTAATTTTCCTTTATCCTTCTAGTAATCAGATGTTAACCAGAGTTAGGGGATGCTAGACTGCCTTAGCGGGAAAAGGCAAACGAACGCTGCAAAAGAGTGTGGTGAACGTTCATTTACGATGAAGAAGAGTGCCTCGGACAAGCATATCTGAAACTCGAATAGAAATATAATGCATCAACCACATTATTTAGATGCTAATGAACTGTGTGAGCCGTCTTCATTTAGAGTATTTAACGCTTCCTTTAACTAGAAAGCAGATAAACTCTTCTGGCAGACAAATTCTACTTGTACTGTGTACATACATACACACACACACACCTTGTAAGCGAAAAGGCCACCGCTGTCGCCAGATGTAAGCGACACGTGAGTTGGGAGCACCACTTCGCCAGGTGTGAGCGAGACGAGAGATGGACTTGGGTGGGTCAGTGAAAAGGGGTTTAGCTTGCTGGTTTATTCTTGAAGACAGATATGAGACCCCCCAAGAGACTCCCGTGTCCCCGGGTGGAGGACGAGGTGGTGGAGCTGGACCCTGTGTGGCTTGGGCCGCCTGCTGTGCCTCTCTCTGTGTCTCTGCCTTACGGACGTGTCCTTTTATGCGGCGGTTCCCTTCGAGGACGGATGTTTGTTCCTGTGCGAAAAGAGAAAGCCGGGCTGCATCTGCGTCCTGCCCAAGGAGAAGGGCTGCGTGCTTGGACGGAGGTGTGAAGTGTACATCCGGCCTTGCTACGTATTGTTGACATCGCTCGGCCACGCGCAAGGCTCGTCCTCGAGCCGACTGTAACGCTTGAAACGATGCAGTAGAGGGTCTGTTTGGTATATACAGATGGTTCCTGGTGATCCGAGAGTCGCTAGGCCGTCGCGTGCCAGGTAGCGGGTGTGGCAGAGGTTTCGCACTGAGGTGCAACATTCAGTAGCGAGGAGGGTCATCGTCTTCAGAAGCTGAAATATAAGTGTACCAGGCCAGTAAAAAGGGGTAAGGAGGAGGAGGATAATGAGTTTGTCAATCACCTTACTAAGTTGCAAGAAAAATGAGAGCATAATAAGAAAAATTTGTCACAAGAAGAGTAACGTGTCAAGTAAGGTATTAATTACTTGGATGTGTCAGGATTAGCGAGTTCAATAAGGTACCATCATATTGAAGAGAGAAAAGTTAATTGAATAAGAATTCCATATCTTTGGAGTAAATAGGCAAGTATATATGCTTCGAACACATAGGCAGCTGGGCCTGAACTTAATTCTAACAGGTGTGCGCCTCGGCGCTTCAATCGTATGAGCGTAAGTGTGCGGCGGGCGCAGGATTCCTTCGTTTACGGCCATGAGCCGGGCTTAAAATTAAACTTGCGGTGATTGTAACCGAGTAAGCCTATATAAAGCATGGTGTCTCCAATGTGTTGCCATTATTTGCAACTGGAGACACTACCATCAGTACATATTCACCAAACCTTAAACTAAAGAAGCATAAACTCCAGCATTACTGAGGACAAGATGCCGAACTTCGAGAGGACGTCGTAAAAGAGATTTCGGTTCAGTTATTAGTCATAGGGATGGCACATAGTAAAATACGCAATCTTAGAGTGAATTCCGAGTAGAGTGGGCAGGTAGGTAAATAAGAGGATAGTCAGGTGATCGAAATCTACATGTGAACGAGCGACAGATTAGCACGGCAGGTATAAAGAAAACAATGATATAAAGAACGATATAGAGTATACACAGAATATAACAATACGCAAGAAGTAATGAAGTGATTACTAATAGGAATAACATATAAGAGAAAAAAAAAATATTTCATTAATTCGACACAAATAAACATGAATAATATGATGAGAGCAGCCAAACATAACAATAATTAATTCAACTCGAAGGTACTCATTTGTTCTGAGAGAAATGATATATGCTAAATTGTGCGCTCTGAGGATAAAAATGATAATAGACAGAACAATACTAACACAATACATCTGGGGAATGAGGTGTGAAGTGAGGGTGCGTGTCACTTAGGTTTGATCTCAGTGTGTGATTGTGTTAAAAAAAAACAATGGTTGACAGGGAGAAGTTATGTAGTATAGAGTTAGTAGTGTGCGTTCGTAGAGTGGCGTGTACTTGAATTTGAAAGAAGGCAACTCGTATGCAAGGTGTGGGTGGGTATAGGGAGGGCAATAGTTACTCTGGCATTAAAAGGTACACTTACTTTTGATAGTAACGAGGAAGATTGTTGGTGCTGGATAGAACTGCGACATCCTGGCTGTGTTGACGAAGGTTCGCGAAGAATTAGCGAGGCAGGTGAGCCGGATTTGCGAGTGTGGCGGCGTAGAGTGCGAGGATACATCTTCAGCGACTTCGTCAGGAGG
The DNA here is from genome assembly GCF_015228065.2 of Penaeus monodon. NCBI lineage: Eukaryota > Metazoa > Arthropoda > Malacostraca > Decapoda > Penaeidae > Penaeus > Penaeus monodon. The sequence goes on along the minus strand of NW_023664998.1, from coordinate 6,973 downwards.
GTAGCACAGGCGTGAGTGGTCAGCACTAAGTAGTAGGACAGACATGGTGCGGGTAGGCGTGATCAAAGAGGACTTGGTAGCGATGGCTGGGCGTTAAAAGAGGCGGGGAGGCACTTCGCGTGGATCGGCAACAGGCGTCGGCGAGGAGCGAGGTGGTAGGCGAATATACGTCGGCGTTGTGAGGTTCTTGAACACCGCTGCCATCAGATGTAAGCGAAAAGGCCACCGCTGTCGCCAGATGTAAGCGACACGTGAGTTGGGAGCACCACTTCGCCAGGTGTGAGCGAGACGAGAGATGGACTTGGGTGGGTCAGTGAAAAGGGGTTTAGCTTGCTGGTTTATTCTTGAAGACAGATATGAGACCCCCAAGAGACTCCGTGTCCCGGGTGGAGGACGAGGTGGTGGAGCTGGACCTGTGTGGCTTGGGCCGCCTGCTGTGTCTCTCTCTGTGTCTCTGCCTTACGGACGTGTCCTTTTATGCGGCGGTTCCCTTCGAGGACGGATGTTTGTTCCTGTGCGAAAAGAGAAAGCGGGCTGCATCTGCGTCCTGCCCAAGGAGAAGGGCTGCGTGCTTGGACGGAGGTGTGAAGTGTACATCCGGCCTTGCTAGTATGTTGACACACCTATATGTGCGAGTGTGTGTGTGTGTGTGTGTGTGTATGTGTGTATGTATGTGTGTGTGTGTGTGTGTGTGTGTGTGTGTGTGTGTGTGTGTGTGTGTGTGTGTGTGTGTGTGTGTGTGTGTGTGTGTGAGTTTGTGTACATACATATACATATACATACACATATATGCAACAATTATTCGTCAGCCTTCGCTATTAACCCTCAATGAAAAGAATGAAAATAGCAATAGTAAAAGAAAAAGACATTTTTGTCCAGTCGCCCTTGCGCGGGCGTCTGCACTTCCTGCCTCCCGCAGGACGCACAGTAGATTGAGCGTCCGTCCTACAGTCCTCATTACGATATCGGGTTCCATTCCCTCCATATATCATCATAATGCATAGGCCATAAATTCTGAGTACTATCACCTGGCGAAGGGCGAGAGCAAGGGAGACGTATTATCATGAGTTATGATAACAGAACCTCGAACGGCCCTTTCTGGAGGCCGTCTGTTACGAGATCAAATTCTGACGAAGGCGTAACCCTGGCTGATACCGCTGTCACCTGCCTTCAAGTGCCTCCACTTTGCATGGAGATTCGGCTCAAATGTCACACTGGCGGGGGATCTGGCGATGATTTAAACCTTTCATAATTCGGATTCGAAAGAAAGCGCTTAATGTCTGGGTGGAATGGATATATATCGTAAATTTCTGGTGGATCTTTGGACTGCTCCCGAGAGAAATTAGTGGTCGTAAGGGAAAGGACATTAAGTTTATATCTGTGTTACTGTCACATTGTCCTTTCTTTTATCTTATTAGAGTGTAACCGTAACAGCAATATAGGATTATAAAACATATGTAATCATGGTACAATATTAACATATAATAACTATTGTGGTGGTTATTAATAACCTTTATATCATATAACAAAATCTTTATGTCTCACCTTATATTACCTTCTATTCTAAAACTTAATATTAATTAAACTTAAATCGTAAATATTTAATAACGTAAACACACACATAAAGATTAATACGAAGATCAGTACGTGTATATGCTGTTCAAGGAGAGTTCCAAAGGAGAAAAGGGTTGTCCCAAGTCCTGAGTAGCGTTCAGCTCGGGACCAAAAATGTAAACGGCACTGGGCTCTAAGGTTACTAAGTGTCACACAATATCTCTGGGAAGGTGTTGTCTGACGCGAGGGAGATAAGGACAAATTGATAATAATTACACGACAAGAGGGTTTTTAATGACATAAACAGAAATCAGAGTATATAATGTGACCCCAGAAAGCTACACATGTAAGAAAAATAACAGAAACTTTGTCATTATATGGAAGCATAATTCATTGCTTCTCATTGTTAATATATAATA
>NW_023664997.1:0-13260 GCF_015228065.2 Penaeus monodon | reverse complement strand
AAAGGGAAAAGGCGAAATTCCTAACCTGTCATTGGGAGGGTCACCGGGGTTTATAGAGGATTGTACCATACCAAATTTTGGTCTTTGTCTCTTTAGGAAGTTTGGGGTCAAGGCCCACTTAAAACCCAGAGAGCCCCCCAGCTGAAAGATATGCAAAGCTTAGTTTCAACTAAGTTTTTCCCAGAAGGGAACCCAGCCTGTCCCAATGATGCTGACTCAATTAGTGTCAGATGGTTTTGACTTGACTGAACTTACCCACCAGGTCCCCAGCCACACAAAACCCTCGGGTAGAAATTTGGAACTTCTCATGATGGATGGTGCGCATAAACACTGCCCCCCTTGGATGAGAGGTGACAAGTCCCCACTGTACAACCTGGGTGGATTCTTTTTCCAGATCCTAAAGCTTAATTTCAGGGAGCGTGTAAACGAACAGAGAACAAGGGGACCCCTGCAGTCTAAAAAAACCCCTGAGGTGTTCGTAACCAATGGGTTAAGAGAGGGAAGTATGGGACCAACTGGGAAGTATGAAGAGCAGCAGGTAGGGGTTGTGATGCAAACAAGTACTCACTCTCCAGTGGTGATCAAGTGAGCAAGCAATAAGACATTTACCCCGGGGTTCACCAGCGTATTTTGCTGCTGCTTCCTGAGGTGTCTGAGGATTGGGATCTCGGTTTAGTCAGTATTTCAGTAGTTTTTAAAGGTAGTTTTGCCTGGGCCTTACTATATGGGCCGGCCCTATGTCATCTATCTATAACTGTCTCCAAATGATTCATCTCACTGTTTACCAGGGGTGCCCAGATTCCCAGAATTTTTCCAGGCTCCATTATAAACAAGAGGCTAATCTTAAAAAGGGCTTGGTGGAGGGCCCTGCTCAGTTTTTGTGCTTGCAACTCTGTAAATGTGTTAACAGGGTGTTTTTTGGTCCCAAAAAACTTGCAATACCCTTTGCATAATCTTGTTCAATATGCCATGCGCAGTGAAGCCTAGTTGATTCTGTGAAAAAATAACTTTTGGACCCCTAAATTGTTGCGAGTGCCCGTGGCTCATAGCTTTTGGGATCTAAGACCATCGACCCCAAGGGGGGAAAGGTTTTTGTTCCTCTCTGGGTGCAGGAGAAAAGGCTTGTCATTTTGATGTGGATTTGCCTTAAATTTAAGACTTAGGGAATGATAGGGATTTTGGGGGTATAACCCTCCAATTTCAGGAATCTGTCAGAAAGCTCATTTCCCCCCTTTTGTGGCTGGGGATGCGTGTTATTTTTCTACCCTGAGCAAGAATAATCTGACCAAAGGTCAGGAGGAATATGTCATTGGGCATGCTGGGCAGACAATGGTTTTTCCTAGAATTGTATGTAAGCCGCGTCCCCCTCGGGGCATGGGGTAGGGTTCCATGATCGCGATGCCCCTCCCGGACTGATGAAGCATTTTTTCTATGCACCCCCATGATGTGGATCCCCTTTCAAAGCGGTGCCTGCATGTGGGTTTAAAGGGTAGATTTTGCATTGGAAATTGGTTTACTACCTGGAGAGTGATGGCGCAAAAAAACTCTTGGTTTCTGCTTTGTTAGGGAGATGATTTTTTTTCTTGGGAAAAGCTCATGACTGAAAACTTGACAAGGTTTGTGCCCATGAAGGAGTTCAAATAGTCAGGGTGGGGGTTTCCATCCCCTTTAAAAGTAGTTGCTTTCGCGATGTAGGGAAAACCCCCCGCTGTATGTGAACCAGTTTTTGCAAACAGCGGTTTTCATTTAGGATCTGAGTTTTTTTGTAGAGGTTTTTTGGGGGGCCTGGATGACCTTGAAAAGAATGTGGCCATTAATGGGTTTTAGGAGTCCGGGGGAAGAAGGGTTTGCCTCCATCTGAGATTGAAAAACCTTGTCCATAGGGCACCCCGAAGATCCTGGAGCTTCATTTTATTTTTTCCAGTTTTCCTTTATCTTGGCTGGTAGCAATCAGGGGGACAGAGGGATAGTCCAAGTGGGACGACAGCATGAAATGAAAAATCTTTGTACTTGGGGTCCCTGCTCCTATGTCCCCCGATCAATCTCAAGACAGTCTTGCCTTGTTTTGGGCAACCAGATACGGATCCCCTTTGGGAAAGGGGGAGGTTCGGCGATCCATAACCCAAAATACCCAAAAACCTGAACCCCCTTTTAGGTCCATTTCCCCGGGTATGTAGATTGGGGAAAAAAAAAAAGCTATCTTTATGGGAACGATGAAACTAAAACGTTGCTAGTTGATTCGGAAATACTGGCATACTTTCAAGCAAAACATATGTGTGTTGAATTGTTTTCCAGACTTTATATGGTGGGGCCTCATATCATGCCAACTTTAGAAAATGGAGCCCTCCCCGACCATTTGTATCGCCATATTTACATTACTCCGAGAGACTAAACAGATGAAAATCTCGGGATCAAGTGACCCCAAATCATGAATCCCCCAAAAAACCCAAGGCCAGGATGGGCACCCTAGACCCCAAAAAGGGAAATGATCACGAAATGTCACCCAAAATTTTATAAACCCAATATCCCATATGAAAAAAGGAAAAAAAAAAAAAAAAAAAAAAAAAAAAAAAAAAAAAAAAAGAAAAAAAAGAAAAAAGAAAAAAAAAGGGAAAGAAAAAAAAAAAAATTGAACCGTTCAAAAAGAAAAAAAAAAAAATTTTTACATCAAAAGGGTTAAAAAAGGGGGGGTAGTTCGTTGCCAGTCCCCACGTGAGATTTTCTTTTAGTATTTATTTTCATTTTTTTTCTAACAGCCAAACTACAAGGGAATCGTCAACACACAAAAAATTTTGGGCCCCCCGGGAATTTAGGGATAGCCTGTGTGAAATCTGGGCGAGATGTTTCTATAGGGTGAAGGCCATAATGTTATCCAAGTTAAAGGCATTTTACCTTCCTTTTCAAAACCTTATTTTTTGGAATAGGGTGAAGGACAAAAAATTAGTAAAATTTGTTATTCTGTGATCTATTTTGGGTAATTAGTTAAAAAAAAGAAAAAAAAATGTGGCCCTTGGAGGGGGAAAATCCCTCCCCCCCCAAATCCCCCTTAAAGGGATCCCAATTTCAGTCGGGGACACACTTTTCCCAAACCGTTTTCATGTCGTATTATAGTGGAGTCAAAGAGAAAAGGGAATTTTTTTTAGCAATGTACATTAAGTTTTAGAGCCAGGGCCCTTTAATTTGGCTGCAGAACCTTTAGCCCTGCCCTACAACACTCCCAGAACAAGGCCCAGACAACGCGGGGCTCTTCTTGGGGATTGCTGCCAAAAGAGAGATTGAAGATTTTTGCATAGATAATCTTGCCCCCCTCGGGAAGGGCAAAAGCCCTGGAGAGGATTTTAAAGTGTTGAAAGGGTTTGAGCTGGGGGGACCCAACCTGTGGGTTCCCATTTTTGGGGCATGTCCTGTGGAGGGTGCCCTTTGGGAAATTGATTTTGGCCTTTCGTTCCTAAAATATTTCCCTATCAGACCAAGATTTTTCCCCCGATTCCCTTTTTGGACAGGGCCCCGATAGAAAGAGGATTTGCTAGTTCAAAAGCCTCCCTAGATATAGGAATACACCACAGATTGACAATGCGGTTTTGTTTAAAAAGGGATGGCTATGCAGTAGGGTGCTATACGCAAGTGAACCCACGGAGGGGTTTTGGGGGCCATTTCTCTGGAGCGGTTTAGTACCATTTTCCCCAGCCCTTGCCCAGACGGTTTTAGGAGAAAAGACTTGGTGAGACTCAAAAGGGCGAGGCTGTTGGGCCTGTGTGACCCCAAACCCGAGGTTCGGGTTTTGCTTTACAATATATATATATATATAATATATATATTTTATATATAATAATATTTGTTATTATTATGGGAATTTTGTTTGTACAGTAATATAAAATGTAAATAAAAAATTGTATTGTTAGTAAGATTTTTTTTTTTTTTAATGGTAGGTTTATGTTTTAGGCGTTTAAAAGATGAACTTAATTGTAGTTTTTATGTTTTGGCCTTGGGGGAGTACGTTGGGGCCCAGTCCTTTTACGGAGGTCCAGTGTTACTTTTTTTTTAGGTAATCATTCCTCTATTTTATCCCGGGGTTTGGGACCAGCACTGACTTGGGCGGCTTTCCCACCCATGGGGTAGGTAGGCAATCGAGGGGAAGTTTTTTTGCCCAGGGAAAAAAAGCGCGACCCCGGGGACTCGAACCTTTGAACTCGGTTTCCGTCGTGCCAGTCTTGAGTCCATGCTCAAACCCTCGGCCACCGCGGCCTTATAGAAGTTTATAATGTAAAATATACATATGAAATATACACATATGTAAAAGTGTGTTATATTTTCTAATATATATTAATTATATATATATTTATATATATATATAACATATATAAACAATACATAAAACCAATATATTTTAAATTTTTAAAAACCCAATATTAAATATTAAATTATAATTTTTAATATTTATTTTATTAATTATTAATTTTTTCACAAACAGAAGTAAAAAAATGAACCCTTTTATAGCCAAAATTTTTTTTTTTCCTCTTTTCAACAACTACTTTGAAAAATAACATGTTTAAAAAGAAAAAAAAAAAATCGAGTTTTTTTTGTTATCAACAGTATGCAGTCTTTCTCCTATGGCAACTGAATATTTTCAGAGTAGTCCAATTCCCTTAACTTTTTCTTACAAACTTATAACGGCAGATACTGTTAACTGGGTTTAATTTAAAGGGAAACCCGATTTGGGTACAAGTAATTTAAAACTAATGAAAAAAAAACATAAATGGGAAAAAGAGGTATGAGGTAAAATTTCCAAAAAGTTTCTTTATCATTTAAATACAATCAATAAAAAAGCTAATACATGCTTTAAAAATAATGATTTTCAATTTAATTTATAACTGCTAGAAATTTTTTTGTTAATCTTTATAATTGAAATATATACAAAAGTTTTTTCTGCATCTTCGGAAAGTACATCGAGTACCATAATTAAAATATGTATTCGCTAATTCACGTGTTTTCATGATCGAAAAAAAAAGGGAAAAAGATTTTGTTTAATTTTGAGAGTACTTTTTACGATGGATTTTGAAATGAGGATTCAGTGATACAATACTTTAAAATACCCAAAAATTTTAACATTAAGATTTTTACCTTTTCTTACACGGTTTTCATTTTGGGGGTTCAAAAGATTCTTTAGTGCAGTTCATTTTGGCCACAAGAAAAGGCATTAAAAATTTTAAATTCCAGGGTATACAAAACTGTAAGGGCGAAATTGGCTACATAGTAGTTGTTGAACTAATTATATTACAAAGTTAAAAATTAATCTTTGGAAATACTTCTAACATATTTCTTGTTTCATCAGTAGTTTAAAGTAAAAGCATAAAAGGGGAAACATGGCTTTACCATTTCCAAAATTTTACCAATTTTAAGCAATTGTCCGTATAAAACAAGTGCTAAAATGCCGGATATCAACCCCATGACAATATCTATTAATTTTGGGTTTTACATAATATTAAACGGGTTTTTTGGGGCCTTTAAAGAACTCTTTAATGCAAGTGAAAGCCGAAGATAGAACAAAAAAAAAAGGGAATAGCGGGTGTTTTAAATCAATAGGGACATTGTTTACTTACTTTAATGCATCCAATTTTAAGAAAGGGAAAAAAAAATGAAAACCAAACCCCAACCCCTGGAGTCTTTGATTCGCCAAGACACTTTCATATTTAATCCCCCGATTTTTTAAACAATGGGTTTACATACATTAAAAAGGACTAAAAGAGGGCCCTCAGTGAGTTTGAAGGATTTAAAGACCCTAAAATGAGTCCCTTTTTTTTTTTATTTGAAACGAGGGGATTTGGAATTGCTTTGCCTTTGCCTTTTTTTAATTTTTTTGAATTGGGATTTTTCTCAGAATTTTCTATAAATTATGTTTAATTCCTAGTAACTCTTCCGGCAGACGGCTTCCCCTTGTGTGAAATTATAAAAACCTATTTTGAATTACTTATCAAATTTGTAAGATCCCATAGCCAACAGAAAACTCCCAAAAAAAAAGAAAATATTACAATCAACAAACAAAAAAAACCCCTTTTTTCCCAGGAAATGGTCCTTGGCTTAATGAAGGGTAAAAAACCCCCCCCTTTCCTTTTGCAAGGTCATTTTTAAGAAAAGTCGCCCTTCCAGTTTCACCCCAATGCAGTTGGAAGCCAAAATTCCCCGATTTTGACTAACCGGGGTTTCCCAAATTTTGGGGGGGGAGGGGGTAATTATGCACTTTTAAAGGGTTAATGGTCATGGAGTAATTTAATAAACAACAATAAAAAAAAAGTAAATAAATATCTACATAATACAGAAAGGGAAAAGAAATAACATTTTACACTGTTAAAAAAAATAGATTTATTCATACTTTGAGATGAAAAAAAAAATTAAGTTACCCAAAAGGGGTAAGGATAATGGCGATCTATCACAATATGCCGGGGTAAAAGTACCAAAACTTTTTTCTCTGGGAAATAGACTCAAGAACCGAAACCATGTTAGTTAGGATGCAAACAGCTTCCCTCTTAGCCTAAAAATGGGAAAGGGGCCCCAATTTTGGGGTTTTGTGAGATGTCTTTTTTGTGGGGATCCCCTTAAATTTATCTATTGCTTGCCCCGGGCTTTTTTGCAAGGATGGGTCAAGTAAAAAAACAGAGGAAAAAAAAAGGGTCACAATGGGCATCAATTTTTTCATTTTTGGCCGTTATGAGAAACTTTTTTTCCCCTCCTTTACCATCATCACTTTCCCCATTTATTAGAACCCTTTTTATTGTAAAATGGGTAGCATTTTGGGTGAGAACTTTAAAAAAGTGTCAATTTTGATTTTTGCTTGCCCTTATTATTACCAGAAACATCCAAATTTCCCCGTCCATCGTGGGAGGAGCTTCTTGAAAAGTGCAGGCCTGCTCCAATTCGAATTTATTTTCGCAAAAGCCATTAGGGTGCAGATGCCCGGGGCCCGGAGGGCCAGCAGTAAACGACTAGACCTGTAAATTTAAGGTCAGAAACCCGGGAAACATAGTTTTCACCGTGGGAAATTTTTCAGTATTAGTTAAAGTACTCTTCCCCCTTTTTAAAATACTGACCGCTTTTATAGATGTTACAAAATATAAGAGCTTTTGTTACTTTTTTTTTCCGTAGAAAATTGGTTTTCATCCATGCCCCGGGGAAAAACATTTTTGTCGTTGTTTTTTATTTCAAGCACTTTATTTAGGCTTGAACCATTTATATCATTATTTATCAGGGTTTTCTTTAAGATAGTGTAAAACCGCAGGAACCCCTTTTTTTTTATGGGTTTTTTTCCTCTCTCTTTTCTCTCTCCTTTTCTCTTTATTCTTCAAAAACACACTCACTCACTCACCACTCATCACTCACACACACACCAAACACCCCAAACCCCACACACACACACACACACACACACCAAAAAAAAAAAAAAAAAAAAAAAAAAAAAAAAAAAAAAAAAAAAAAAAAAAAAAAAAATCAATCCTAAATTCACGAAACAGTCATTCACTGGGGTTTTGCTTAAAGTTTTCCCACTATATGAAAAAAAGTGCCCTAAACAAAACTGTAAGCCTTACAGGGGAAATAATCTTGAAGGCCCCTTTTTGTGCCAGCAGGTCAGCTAATCATTTCCAAAACTTCACTACAAGTTTTCCCCCCCAAATAAAATGCAGAAGTTATCGCGTCCAAGAAAAAAGAGTTTAAAAATATATTTTCCTGAATTTTGGTCGGGAAATTGCTACATCCTTTCTTTATCTCCTGCAGCAGCATTCAAACCAGTCTATACTTTCCCGTGGATAGGAGGCATGTAGCTGGTGGTGAAATGATGATGACGCCGGGGCAAAAGCTAAAAACTAAGATAAGGTTTAAAACTTTTAGGGACGTTTACCGGTGTCAAAAAAAATGTTTAACCCCACGAAATTGTCGAAAGTCTTCGCGTTAAAAAACAAAAAGATGGCAAAAAAATTTGAGTCGCGTTTCCCTTTCTCATTTGGTTTTTTAAAAAATCGAAAAGAACTAGCCGAAGTTTAAAAAATTAAAAAGTATTACTACTGCCTTTGGAAAAATTTTAGCAGAGCATTTATTTTCGGTTGCCTTTAATTGCAGAGGCCCGTATCAGCAAATGGGCAGTTTTTTCCGGGCAAGATCATGAGTATCATTTTTTCAAGTGATCTCATTTACGACAGCAGGCAAAAAACTCCCCTTGAATACAGGGGAAAACGTAATTTTTGACGACAACCCTGCCTTTAGCAAATCTAAAGGGTTTTGTAAATCATGCACAGTGATGAAGTTATTTATTCCGCCAATTCCCCCACGTTTGGCCCGTAAAAGTTCCCACCGTCACTCCCTTTGTTTCCCGTTTTTTGGGGACATCAAGTACAGTGGGACAGCAGTAGGCACATAAAGGGAAAAGCTTTCACCCTGGAAAATGCCAAGGAACAATGACAAAGTTACGGGGGCTTGGATTTGTTGTATCCAGAAAGAAAACTGTCAATAAACAAAGTCTAGGTTTAGATCGTTGTGCAGATATGAAAAAAATTCTTACGTAAAGATGGAGATAGGTGGGGGGTGGCCCAAAAAGGGGAGATATATATATGCGGGAGTTTGAAGAACGGACAATTTTAAATTTAACAAACACACGTAAAACGTAGCGCATACCCCGGGGTGCGCGCATCCCACATGCACAGCACATGCCCCATGCACACCCCACACACCCACACACACACCCCAACACACACACAAACACACACACACACAACAAACCACACACAAAGCCAAAAAGCACCGCACACGCACAAAAGAAATATATATGTAACTATGAAAAAATCCCCCCCCCCAAAAAGAAAGAATGAAATGAAAAAAAAAAGCGTCTTTTAAACCCGGCCGGATTTTTGCCCACGAAAAATATAAGCACACTTGTGGCGAATATGACGTTCAGGCCACGTTTGGAAACCTGGAGTGCCGGGATGGCGCCATGGACTAGGGGGTTGGACACGTGGCCTGGCTCCCGGGGGTAATCAAAAGGGAAAGGAAAATTTCCCCTTAAAAAAAAAAAAGAACAAATAAAAATCCCAAAAACCACACACAAATAAAATCAGCAGTTTAATTTTCCTGTGTACTGTTTGGAGGGGAAGTACTAACATTTTTTTTACATAGATTCTGGGAATTTATAATAAAAGTTAAAATGCGAAAAACCTTCATGCTAACCCAGTTTCCCCTCCCCCCCCCCTTTTAAAACCCTTTTCCCTGGCTTTCCAGACCCAAATCACGCCCCCCACCTACCCCCTAACCCCCAAACCCTTCCCCCACCTATCAAACCAAGTTTCCCTACTTCCCTACCCAAACCTCACCCCCCTCCCCACCCCCCCCCACCCGTTCCCAAAAGTTTTTTGGGATAAACATGCTCCGATCAAGGGGATTTCCCCGGCCGTAGATAGGGCGGACGGCCACCGCCGCCCCCCCGTTCCTGACCCGGGGAAAGCTTATCGCTGCCCGAAAAATCCCCGGGCTGCAGGGGAACATGATAATTTAAGTTTGCCTTCAAAACGTTTGGGCTAAATTTTTTTTAAAACCCCTTTTATCGGGAAATAAATCGTAAAAGTGGCACCTTCCGTTTTTGTTACCCTCACCCCAGACAATAAAAAGAAATTGCTTGATATATTGATTAATGCAGTAAAGATAAAATTTTATTTAACTTTCTTAAAATCTTTTGAAAATGGAGAATATGTAAAAAATAAAATATAAAATAGTGAGGGGGAGGGCACTTTTTAAAAACGAAAGGGTATGCGACCGGGGGCCCATACAAGGAACCTTTTGAGAATCCCTTTAAACTAAACACAACAAAAAAAACAAACCAACAAACAAAACAACCAAAAAAGGCCAGGGAAAAAATTTATTTTAAAGAAAAATCCAAAAAAAAATTAATATAAAACAAAGTCTTTTCCTGGGGATAATGCGTGAACATGCACCTTTCCGATGGGGCAGCACTTAATCCAATCCAGCCCATACTGGAATTTACCATTAACTGGGTTAATGGTTGTTCCGAGAATGAGGATTGTAAATCCCATTTTTAAAAATGAAAATAATCTAAAAACCACACAAAACTCGATCTTATTCCCTTGAACTTGATAGGGAAAAACATAATAGTTCGGGGAAATTTAAAATTAAATTAAAGCAAAATTTCATCTCAGGGCCTCCCTTCAAACTTAAATTAAACCAATCCCCCCCAAACTCCAAAAAAATACCCCTAACCCCCCAATATCAAAAGGTTTCATACCAAAATTTAACAGCTTCCCAAAACCCAAACCTTCCCAAAGTTTGGGAAAAACAGCCAGTCAAGGGCCCGGATTTTGTAGCTAGGATACCGGCCCTTGCGATCTGACGTGATTGATAAAAAAGGTCAAACACCCAGGTGCTGCAAGGTTCCTTTCATTCTCCGTTTTAGTTGTTGTTCTAATTCGGCTCCAATGGCATATTACATTTATAAGGAACAATTTATTTTAGAAAAAAAAATTTTTTAAAATTTGATTCTAGATGATTTATAATCCCTCAGCCCTCTTCATCCAAAATTTTAATCATACTTACATATAAAAAACCCAAATTTAAAAAATATTTAATAATATTTTATAAAAAGTTTTAACTAATTTTAAATTAATAAAAAATTATATTTATTACTATATTTTAAATTAATAAAAAAATAAAATAAAAACAGTACTTACATTAGGATGAACTCAAAAAACATTGTAAGAGTGTTTAGGATCTGTAATGGAAAGGTGAATTCAGAAAATGCCGTATGTAAAATTCCCATATACAAAATATCACCACTAAACACACACCACAACATAATTTTTTATAAAAAATATAACAAAATTTAATTTTATAAATCTTATTTGATATGTCTGATGAGAGTTTTATTATAGATTTGTTTTTGGGTTGAAAAATAAATTAAAATTTTAAAATTTTTATTTAAATAAAATTTTGGGTTTTGGTTGGGGTTTGGGTTTGGGGGGTTTTGGGGTTGTTTTTTAAAATTTGGATATTTTTTAAAAAAAAAAAAAAAAAAAAAAAAAAAAAAAAAAAAAAAAAAAAATAAATATATAGAAGTTTAATATAAAAGTATTCAAAAAAAACATGCAAAACAACCACTAAACACTCCTTGAGTTACTTTCCGGCGTGGGCTAGCCAAGGATACCAGAAGGGTGTGAGCGGCCAGGCAGCTTGCCCGAAAGGCTTTTTCCCCCCTTCGCTAGGTACATCAACGACCGTGTAATCGAAGCCCCCAGGGACCAATTTTATAACAGAAATTTTGATGGGAAATGTTCATTTATTAATCAATAGTAGCAATAACTTGCAATCCCCTTTTGTGTGGTTGATTGTTGAATATATAATAAATACTCTATGAAATTAATATAAATATATATTAGTATGGGTTTGGGGAATTTTTGTTTGGGTGATAGATATTTATTATAAAATCATATATATTAATATAAATATTAAATATAAATTAATTTTAAAAACCCTATTCGTTTGTGTAAACTTTGAGTTTTATATCATACCTAGGTCTCTGGCTTACCCTCAAAAAATGTATGAAAAAAAAAAACAAAAACCACACCAAACCACCCCCCCACCCACCAAACCCCAAAAACCCCCCTCCGGGCCCCAAAAAAATACCCAACCCAATATTAAAAATCCCCCCTTTGGAAAACCAAACAAGGGCCGCCCCCCCGGTTAGCCCCTCAAAACCTTGGGGTAAAGGAAATTAAGCCGCCCCCCCAAAAATCTGAAAAAAATTTTTTGTCGGGGGGGAAAAAAGAAGTCTTATGGAAAAGTTCGGAGAAAAATTTTCCCCGGGGGATGGGACTTAAAATTTTTTTTTCCCCCGGGGGCTACAAGCCTTCAAATGAGAACGGTGCAACCCACCCCAAACCCAAATTTGCTCTCCGCCCCAAAAGCCCAGGGGAAAAAAAAAAAAAACCCAAAAATACTTTAAAATGAAATTTATATATATATAATAGTATAAAACAAATAAATAAATATGTCAATCCATTTTTGTTTTTTGATGATAATCATTTTATAACAAGATAAAATTTTTTATTTAGGATGGTTTGGGAAGGGAAGTTTGGTAATTTTGTAATAATATACCAAATTAATAATTTATAGTAAAAAAAAATTTAAACAAAATATGTGGGTTGTGTCATTGGTTTTTAAAATTAGCAATAACTGCTGGATGCCTTTCGGGATCAAAGTTGATGTGCTTTGGATGACAACCACTCCCACCAAACCACCAACAAACAAAACCAAAAACCCCCCCAAACACCTTATGGCCAAACCCCGGAAATACGAAAATCCTTAACTACGTTCCTAAAATTTAATGAATTTTCGTCTCGGGGAACTACGAGGTTTTCACAACCTGGGATCGGCCCTTCCCCTTCCAAAATGTTGAAAAAGAGGAAACGGCGGAGGGGCCAAACTTCAGCTCCCTGCCTAGTGAAGTAGCCCGATTTTTGTTCCGCCCCAGTATGATTAAAAAATAATTTAATAATAAATAAAACACAAACAACACCACCCTTAAAAATAAACCTGTATCCCCCCCCTTTTTTCCACCCTCTCAGGGCAGCCATCCAAAATGCCACATTTTGGGACCTGTGCAGTTCAAGAACAAAAAAAGACCGTTGCATTAAGACAAAAAGTTCCGAGGAAAGGTCAAAGAAAAAATCCCCAACCCGGATGGACCAAAATGGGGGGTTTCTAGGCAGTATCGGGTCCGAAGGTTGGGTGCTGTACCCCTGCCCGTAGGCTTTAGTTCTGGAATCGGTTGCGAGGGTATGCAATTTGGGTGTTTGCAATTTCTTTTGGTGAAATGCGGCCCCTTTTTGAATTAATGGAATAATAATATTTGATCTGGGTTTTTGTTGTAGTATGCTGGCTTTGAGAAGGAATAAGGAAATAATGATTTTATTTTAATAAAAAGGTTGTATTTTTTACATAAAAAATATAAAAAGGGCATATAAAAAAAAAATTAAAATTAAAAAAAAAAAAAAAGATGAGAAGAAAAAAGAAGGAAGAAAAAAGAGAAAGAAGAAAAAGAAAGAGAGAGAAGAGAGAAAAAAAAAAAAAAAAAAAAAAAAAAAAAAAAAAGAGAAAAATAATATATAATAATATATATATAATATATATAATATATACATGAAATTATAGATAATATTAAAAAAAAAAGGGGGGGAAAGGGGGAAGGGGAGGGGAAAGGGAAAAGAAGGG
>NW_023664996.1:0-13261 GCF_015228065.2 Penaeus monodon | reverse complement strand
ATTTCCTGGCAGAGGTAAAAATTGGTATTTGGCTCTGCAAAAATCAGCCCGTGGGTATGGTATTTGACCTCTGCAAGAATGAAAAAAGGGGCACCCAAAACACACCTGGGTATTTGTTGACACGGGGGGAAAGAAGAATGAAAGCACTGTTTGTGGTATTTATTTATCCTGCAAGATCACACTGACTTCCAACACATCACACGATATTGCAATTTTTCCCCTTTTGTGGAGTGAAGTGTTACGCACACAAGTTCCACCAACACTACATCCTGCTTTTAATATAAGTTTTTTTTAAGTAAGTTTTTTATTTAACCACCCGGCTTATTTCGCTCAGGCTTTGGGCAATCATGAATACAGTTTACATATATCTGCCCCATTGTAAAAAATAGTCTGTAACTACTGTAATTGTACAAGGTAAAATAGAAATAGAAATAAATACATCATACAAAAATTATTACTACATTGGTTTTTTGCCACTGTGTTTGAATAACCACTGTTACTTGTTACGGTAGTTATTACCATAGAAAATTTAGGGTATAGTACGAGTATATCTTCCAATGTATCAGATGAAAATGAAATATTCACATATTCTTTATACCTTTCATGTTAGGTAGTCTGAAGGCTGTATCGCATGACATTCCGAAATATAGTGCTCAGCGTTCGTTTGTTTTCTTCGTTACATAGTCAAACATCTAGATTCATCTGCACTTCTTGCACCCGTGCAGTTGCCAGTACATTCTGTAACCTAAACGTATTTTGCAATAACCACGTCAAATGTTTTGGTTTGACTTCGGTGCCACCCATAGGAATGCTTGTAAATCTCTATACTGATCATAGTGCCTTATGGTACAGCTTTCAGGCCTTTAAGTGTTAATCAGATCTACTAGTTCTTCCTTATGAGAACTTTTCAATATATGTGCAACCCTATTAAGAGGCATGCTAAGACTATGTTCACAGTATCCTTGCTGCAGGCTTCTTTCGCCAATTTGTCGTGCTTCGTATGCCAACATGAGATGGTATCCATACAAATTAAAATGTTCAAATTAACGCTCTGTGCATAGGTTACGTTACGCTTAATGCAACTCACAATTTCCTCATCGCCACCTTGCTTTGAAGGAATTTAGGGGTCCGAAGAGCCACTTTGAAAATCACAGAAAAACTACTCCAGAGCCCTTAGAACATTAAAATTCCATTGCGAGGAGTATACCTGCCAGCCCATTTGTGTAGTGCTGGCCCAATTTGTATTCTTCATATTAACTAATGTTGTAGTAAGCCATTTTTGTATAAAAGCGCAAAACACAACCAGCTTTGTATCCAGAAATGTACGGATTTCCCGTCCGGCGTAACACCAGAGCATCATCGCCATAATTCTGGTTGTGTTCCTTTACCGTTGCTAGCCCAATTTGTTTTCAAACACACAGTTTTTGGCAACCTGTTTTTTGTGGTAGACAATGTTAAGGTGCACGATTTAATGTTGAATTCTTCCATGGTGGAATGGATCGACGCTTTGGTATTTTACTAATTGGAACATTTAGTTTTATAATGTTCATGGAGATTTTTGTGTATCAGAGGGCGCGTGTGTGTGTGATTAGTCACGTCTACTTAAGTGATTTCATGTTTGCAGTTGTTTTTGGAAATCTGAGGGTTTCCTCAAAAGCTTTGACCCAAATAAGGTGGAAAAAAAATATTATTCTATCAAAAATGAATGGTAAGTTTAATTTTGATCTCATTTTTCTATTCTTGTTTTTTTTCCCTCGGGGGCCCCCCCGAGGATAACCCCTCATCCCCTTTTCCCTTTTTTTGCACTACCTGAAAAGTACCTTTTTTTTTCTGATTCCTTACACTGCAACAAGGAAAGTGCATGGTTTTACCCCCCTACAACTGACTTTAAAAAAGCCAAGTAAAACAGCCCCCCCCCCCCTAGCGAGTTTTAACATTGATCTATTTTTTTCTCCCCCCCGACAAAAAATTTTTCAAAAATTTTTTTTTAAAATTCCTCCCAAGCCCCCCCCCCGTTTATTTAGAGAGGGGAAAAAGGGTTTTGCCTCCATTTACTTTTTTTTCACCCCGGATATTTTTTTTACTTGTGACCATTTTGTTCAAGCCCCCCTGGTCCCTATGAAAAAAAATGGGGGGTGGGGGGTATAATAAAAATGGATTGAGACCCCCATTGTTTTTTTCCTTGGGGGAAATGCCCCCAACCCCCACCTCAGGGCCCCCCTTTGTGGTGGATTCTTCCCCAAAAAATTTTTTTTGAAATCCTCTCTTTGTGATGTTGGCCCCAAACAAAATATGTCCCAATCCCCCAAAATATTCAGGGTTTTTCCCACCCATCCCCAAGGTGGGATATCTGCCCCCAAAGCTTGGGAAATGAGGACATTGAACACATGGGCTGAAAAAACCCTCCCCCCCCTGGGGGGGTGCCCCCCAAAGTTCAAAAAGACTTTTTGGAAGGGGAAAAAATTTTTCCCCCCCCTGAACGGGGCCCCCCTTTTTGCAGATCTTTTTCCCAAAAAAAACCCCCCCCTAAGGGAACCGCCTTTGCCCCCCCGGGGGGGAGAGGCTTTTGAGGTCCCCAAATGATCTGGGACTGGACCCAAGGGTTACCCAAATGGAGGGTTTTCCCCCGGTGAGGATGAAAAAACAAAAAAAGTTCCCCCCTGGTGAAACCAAAGGGCCCCCCATAAAGAGGGGTTTTGCTGTAACCCACCCCTGGTTTTTTCTTTTTCCCATTTAAAACCCCAGGGGAAACTTTCCCCACATGTTGTTTGGGCCCATGCGGTTGGCACCCCATTTACCGGGAAACAGGACCCCCCCCCCGGGGGTTTTGGCGTGCTGCACGCGCCCCCCTCAGCTGCAACACCCCCTCTTGGGCCCCTTTATTCGGGTTTTTAGATGGGGGGCTTGGATAAAAGCCCGGTCAAGTCAATCAGCTGGTCAAATATGGCTGGGGTCAAGCAGGGCACATTCAGTCTTAGTCATAGGTCCCCCCATAAATCAGACTGTAATAGTACTGCTATTTTCCTCATTTTTCCCTTGGCTGTTTGGGAGTTTTTTTGACCCCCAAAACAATCGTTTTTTCCCCCCTCTTTTTTGGGGACCCCCCATGGTGGGGGGGGGGGGGGTTTTAAAAAAGAAAAAATTTCAAATTTTTGAAAAGAGTAAACAAATTTTAAAAAAAAATCTACTCTCCCCCCTACGACCTACCCAACCCCCCCAAAACCTTTCCCCCCTCGGGAAACCACAAAAACCCCCCAAACTCGGGAACCTTTTTTTCCCCCCTTAAAAAAGGGCCAAGAAGGGGAAAAATGTATTTGGTTTTTTTTTCCCGGGGGCCCCCCAAAAACCCATTAAAAAAAGGGAAAAAAGTCCCCTCTTCCCCCCCACTAAAAAAAATTTTAAAACCCCGGTATATAAAAAAAGCATTTCAATATAAAGAAAACCTAGTAGTAAAGACCTTTTTGAGGGGGGGAACCCAATTAGGGGATTTTTGATTTTTTTTTAAATAAAATCAAAAAAATTTATTTTTGAAATATTTTTTGAATTTGGGTGAAGTTTTTTCCCCAACGGGGGGAAATCCTCCAAAATCCCCCCCACTAAAAAATGGAAACCCCCTTAATAGTTGAGGTTTTTTTCGTCCCCAGCAGATGGCCCCCGTTTTCCCCGTGAGATTATGCGACTTTTCCCCGGGGGCCCCAATTTTTCCCATTTTTCCCCCCCCTCACAAAACCCCCTCAATCAGTGTAAGGGAATTTTTTTTTTTTTTTTCCCGAGAACCTGGGATGAGGAAAATTTAAAGGAAAAAAAAATTTTTTTAGAGGAACTAAAGAATTTTTTTAATAGATTAGGGGGCGAAAAAAACGTTTTTTTAAAGAAAAAAATTTTTTTTTGGTTTTTTTTTTTTGGGAAAATTTTCGAACACCAGCTCTTCTTCTAACTTTTAAAAAGTTAGTCCTTCCAGAATCGGTTAAGTTGGGCATGGAAAAAACCCCCTCAAGGTAAAGCCATGTGGGGGGGGGCCCCAACCCTATTTGGGGCTTCCACTACCAGGGTTTTTATGAGAGGAGCAACCCCCTTGCCTTTTTTTTTTAAAAAAAAAATGGCAACCAGATATGTTTTAAAAGTGTGGAAACAACAGGTCATCAAGGAGATGACAACTGCCCCCCCAGGTCCAATATTTTTTTTTTACCACTGCAAAGAATCATGAAGCTTCTTCAGAGCAAGAAAAAAAGGTACTTTTTTTGAAAAAAATATTGGCAATAAGGGAAAAGAAAGGGAGAAAGTTAAAGCCTTCCAGAACGACCCCCCCTCCCAAAGAAAAAAAGGTTTTTTTTGGACCATCATTTAAGGCCCCAAGGGGCCCCCCCAATGGGGGGGGGGGACACTCCCCCCTGCCCACCAATCCACAGGGGGCCCTGCTGTTGGGCAGACCCCCTAAAATAAGGTCAGCATGCCCTTTACCCAGGCAAAGGAATCCAAAAACCTACCCCAAAGCCCCTCCACTGTCCAACCATCCACAGGGCCCCCCATGCTAGAAAGAATGCCCTGAAAAAAAAGGCTCAGGTCCTTTCTTTCCCCCAGGCAAAAGCCCCCGAGCCAAGGCCAGGCCGTGCTAAAGGTGGCTAGAGGACGTCATGGGGGCAGAGTCTCCTCGTTTAAACCCTGGGCCCCCCTTAGCATGGGGGGGGGACAAGGCACGAAGATTGCGGGAAAGAGCACACCCAACCAACCTCTCAAAGATAGATGCATAATCATCCATAAAAAAAAAGATGTTGCTAAGGGGAAGCTAAATCCATGGCGAGATCTCCCTGGGCATTTTTACACTGTTTCCGATTCTCCATCTTCGTCTGAACGGGAAACAACACCCATTCGTTCTTCAGTAGGATCGCAGGAACTTCCAAAAACCCAAACCCCAATGTTCCTGTTGGACCTTTCCTGGGATCTATAGGAGGGACAGTCCCATTCACAGGGGAAGAGGCTAAAATCATTCTGTCCTAAACCGGGAAAGAATTTCCACACCGGGAAAATTTTTCAGCCCAATTTCCTTCACCACTGCATCTCAAGGCTGTTGGAAAAAAAATGTAAACTTCAGGTTGCTGGGCTTTTTAGAAAAAAGAAAATGTTTGACCCCCAATATCAATAGGGCTTTAGAAAATGGGGATCGACCACAGATGCCTTTTTTGAGGAAATGGAAATGCTATACGAAATTCCCTTTGCACAGCGACATCACATGTTAGCAGTCTTCTTTTGGGCCTTTAAAAGGGTTCGATACGACTTTGAAGCATTGGGATATCATGAAGCGATGACTTTTTTTTAAAGGAGCATTACCTACCTCATACAAAGCTTCCTTTCAAACAGAAAATTTAGAGTTCAGGTGGGAAAAAGTTTTTCTAACCTGGAAGACCAGCTGGAAGGGTCCCACAAGGGGGTGTCTTAAGTCTGTTTTCCCCTTGCTAAAAATCATTTTAAAAGTTATCAAAGTTTGTCTCATTAAACTGTATGTGGGTACTTTACACTGTATTGCTCAGGGGAACTTACAGGATTGCAAGGGCACATGCGGCTACAAAAATCAGGTTTACAGTGGGGAGCATTATGGGTTCAAAATTTTCTCGAAGCAAGACCATGGGTATACTTTTTCCCCAAACGAAGAAAATTCCCCCTTTCCCTCTATGTGGGGCAAACCCACTGCATTTTGTAAAAGAATGAAGTATTGGTCTAATTTTTGACTCAAGGCTTTGGGTTTCCTCAAACCCAAAAAAGTTAAAAAGTGAAGCTACAAAAAGCGCCCCTTATAAAATTCTGTGGGGTTCTTTCCACCGAGCACTTATTTTTAGTAAGTTGATTATGGGGTGTGAATTATTTTATCTGCAACTCCCCCCCGGTTCTGCGAGTTGGGGCCGGTTTTTAATGAAGCTCTCAGAATCTGTACTGGGGCTTTCAGGTCTTCACTGTGGAACCATGTATGCTGAGGAGTGGAGAACCACCTTTTCTCATGACACCGGGGACTACATGAACCTAGATTTACTACAGGAGAACTACAAAGGATGCCCCAGGAATCTCCACATCAGATTGATTTCAACCCCCTTGAGGTAGCGATCAATGGTATTAGAATGAGGAATCTATATGGAAGATCTTAATTTGAGTCTCACTAAGATTCTAGCTGTTGGAATCCCCAATTTCCACCGTGGACTAATCAGTTGAGCCTTGATTTGTCCGTGAATTGGGAAAGGGGAGAGATCCAAAGCAGAAGTCACAGAGAAATTTCTTCAGCACTATTTCTAAGTACCAAGGATCAGACGGCCACTTATATACAGATGGTTCGAAATCTGAAATGGTGTGGGGCTTTGACAGCAGAGAGCAGAAGGAAGACTGCATCTGGCAGTCCTTTCAGCACAGCCTCGATCTTTACTGCAGAGTTACTTGCCATCCATCGCAGCAGTTAAGATGACTAGAGATCTTATGTATTCTATGGGATATATGTGACTCTGTAGTGCCTTGCAAGAACATCCAAGTAGACTTAAAATCATCCAAATCCAGTAGTGAGGGAGGTTCAAGAATTGGCTTGCATGATGTCAACACGGTTAAAAAGATAAACTCTAATGTTGGGTGCTAGCACATGTGGTATCAGTGGAATGAAGATGCGAGCTGTCAGAAGGCAGGCAGGCCGTGCTGCTCAGCCTTGTGATGCTCGTTTTTACTATCCCCACAACACCGACCTGACAACCCAGGCATCCATGAGTTGCTTCGTGATAAAATGGAAAGGAACACATGGAGGCATACCGTCAGGAAAACAAACTGACGGAGAAAAAGGAGACCCTAGCAGATGTCGTGACTAGCTCCACCCTAACCGAAAGTGGAAAGTAGGCATAACAAAGACCAAGAATCGGGCACAACAAGACGACCATAGGGCCCCGATGATGGACTTAAAAGTCAAGCCCTTTGTGAGGATGCCAAGAGCCATTAACGGATCGCACAATGTAGTGGAAAGACTGTGCAACATGTCTCAGGACAAAGACGATGCTACGTGTCCCACCCATATACACACTGAAAAATGTTATTTGGGGAGGATTGGACAATTAGAGGGGTCTTATAGTTTCCTTAGGGAGACTAATATTTTCAATTAAAAATTAATTATGCATAATGTTTATGCAAGATTATATACTTAGAGCATAATATTTATGCTGGTTGATTTTATTTGTTTAGTTTTATTTGTAAGATATTTAATGGTAGATTTTAAAAGTTTAAACATGTTGATATTTCTCATCTAACAAGGCATCGCCGCTAATGACCTTAGCAGTTGGACGTGGCAGATAATTTTAAATAATATCAATCAATCTTGTTCGAAAAGATACATTCTAATCAGTTTCAATATCTTACCCGGATGCCAAGGCTTATCTAATTGTGCAAGGATAACTTCTCTGTTTGCTATGTCAAAAGATGACTTAAGGTCAAAGAAAAACAGTGTGCTTCCCTGTTTTAAGTGTGAAAATTCCTCTGAAAATAGCAATGCTGTGTGCGACGTCCCGATCGAAAAATGCAACAGCGTACACTATACGACTAGTCCCTGGACAAGAACGGACTCGCCACTAAAGAGCTATCTTCTTTGTAACCCTGTACCGAAGTCACTGGTTCAAAATTACCTTTCTAGGAACTTTGCATACACATGAGGTTAATGAAATTGAAACACATTTAACCTGTATAGGTGCAAAATGGGATACCAGGTACATGAGCTGAGGCGTGGAGGACACTATAGGTTAATTCCATCCTCACCGGGGGGGACGCTTTTCCTTTGATCAATGCATTAGTTCAGTATTTACCCACTCAGTTATCGCAGCAAAGTCTGAGGGGTCAGTATCAGAATCCTCACTATGTCAATGGCAAATTTGCGTGATGCAATTTTAGATTGATTAAGGTGATCTTGAATATTTGGGAGTGAGCTCAATTTGTGCTCAGCCCAGTGACTAAGGAGCATATTATGGCTGTGCAAGAGGACTAGAACTGCGGGGGGTAGTTGGTTGCCTAAAAAATTCGATTAATTCTTTTCAGACTCTTGAATGAAGGTAGGTGTTATCAGTTCAATGCTTTGTAGGAACTGTTCAAAGTGTTCATTTATGAAATGAGTTTTTAATTCCGCGCTTTTGTAGCTAAGAAATTGATTAAAGGTAGTGTCAAAGGGCCTATTATCCTGCTTGTTGATATCATAAAAAATTTTTTTATTTTAAAGGGTTTTTTATTGTTTTTTTTAAAACCCTTTTTTTTTTTTTTTTTTTTTTTTTTTTTTTTTTTTTTTTTTTTTTTTTTTTTATTAAAAAATTTTAAAAATACATAGGATTTACAAATGAACCCGGTTTTTTTAACCCTTTCCGGGGTCCCTTTTCCTTTTTAAAAGAATAAAGCTTTACCCTTACCTCGGGGAAAACAAGGCCTTTAAATGTATTCGAAAATTTTAAAAAAAAAAAAGGGCCAACTTCATCAAAGAAGAATTGGCTAATTCCAGATAAATACGTAATTAACAAAGTGCTGACAAGCTTTAAAGGGGGCCTGGGGGAAAAGCAAGAAAAATAAATTTTAAAAAATAAACTCAATTGAAGGTTTTAAGAGTAAGGTACGAAAAAAAGGGGGAAAGGGGGGGGGAAAAAAACATAAGGGGAGGAAAGGTTCCATTCGGAAGGGTAAAGCTGGCACAAGTTTCCCCGGCCGGGACCCTTTTCCTCCAGGTTTCTTCTAGGGCTTTTCCTGCCCCCCGGGGCCCAAAGCCCCCCCCATTTCGGGCCGGCCTTGGGGCCGGCCAAACGCCCAAAGGGAACACTCAATTTCGGTTTCCAGGCCGGGAAGGCTTGGGGTTTTTAACCCCAATTCCCTTTTCCACAAATCTCCTCGGAGGAAATTTTCCTAAAGGCCAATTTCCCCTTTTTCAAAGGCACCCAATTGGTTTGTTTATCCCCCCCGAAAAATAAAAGGGGTTCATTCCCGATTCCCATACAAAAAAAAAAAACACCTCATTTAAAAAACAAAATAAAATTTAAAACCCCCGGGCGGGTTTTCCCACCAGTTTTTAAAAGTAAAAACATCCCAATTTTTTCATTCTTGGGCCCCTTTAAACACCAAAAAAGGTCAGAACAAAAAAAAAAATTAAAGGGCAAAAACCCCTTGAAAATGGTTTTAAAAATTTTTCCTCATTTCCCGTTAAAAATTTACCGGCCCAATTTCCGAGGGGAAAGGCCAAATGATTTTCAGAGTATTTTTCCCACTTTCCTTAAAACATTTTTTGAATCAGCCAAAAATTTTAAAAATTTAAAACCAAATAACCCCCCAGTTCTTTACCTTCCCGGGCCAAAAATCCTTACAGGGCTTCCAATTGTAAGCGATAAATTTTTAAAAAAAGATCCTAAACTCGCTTTTCGTTCCCTTAATAATGTAGGGTCACCGACCCACTTTAGGCTGTTGGGTTAGCGTTTTGTGGAGTTGTTGTTCTTGAAGGTTTCTTTGGGACTGACCCGAAGTGCTGCAGTACTCGCCAGTGACCACTCTTGTCATAGCATGCGAAAATTTATCAACATCTTGTTACATTGTAATCATTATACCAGAGCATAGCTACCGTGATTTAAAGTGATGGCGCAAGGTACGGAGGGAATAGAATATTTTTAACGCCATTGTTTTCGTAGAGCTGCGTACTTGTATCACAGCAGGCTATCTCGAGTACGTTATTGCCCAAGCGTGGGATCACTGATTCGATCTGATGCAAGCATTGCTTCTGACGTTCCATGACAAGATCCCTTCCCTATACATAATCTAGCCTGCCCCTCTGCCACGTGAGTTTGCCTGTCTGTATCAATATACTGTCATAGAACTGTTGTTCAGCAAACATTGTACGGAACTCCCATTCGTCCATTATATTCATTGCACATTGAACGTCTCCAAAATGTGTAAGCTCTAGCATACTCCCATGCATATCCTGTGCCGGATTGGGCAGTGAATCAGTCGTCGGAATACTTTTTACACCTTGCATATACATTGGTACAGAGAGAAAAACAACGAGGCTGGTTCTGCACAAACTATGTAAATGGCTGATATTGCACCATTGATTGTCATTTAGATTATCTGCATCCAACATGATGCGTATGTTGATCAAGACAACATTAGGCCTGTCATTCCTGTGTTCGTATAGGAAGTGGTAGCCTCTAATTCTGGGGGCGGTTAGTTTTCATTGTAGTGGATTGACGTGAAGGGCTCTGAAAAACAGATAACGTAACATTATTGTATGAATATAGTAGAGCAAGTCATTAATTCTTACGGTGACACCGACGTATATTCCTTTGAGAAAAAAAAATAATTGTTTTCTTGTCCCCCACCCAAAACCCTAATGATTAGCTGATTGGTAAAAATTTGTGTTTTTGATGAAACCCTTCAGTCTGCATTTTTTTCTTGCACTGCATTACATATCTGTGTTGGGCATCTTGTTTATCACCCGCCGGTGCACTTTCCCCGGGATTTGATACAAAGCATAATCCGTAACGATAGCATTTTGAAAGTGAATGTCCCAACAGTTCGCCCCGTTTCCTGCGGCCATCTCCGTCGCGCCCCGGCATTTTTATTGCCAGTTTTTCAGATGGGCCGTCGTGCGTATAATAATATCAGTGTGGGTTTGGGGATAAAAAAGTGAGTTGTGAGTGCCATTTGGTTGATGCCGCCATTATACCGGAATATGATGAATATGATATTTATCGTACCTGTATTGTGAAAAATTATATGATTTAATTATAATATATACTGCCTTTTGTGTGTATGTTACACCATTGGAAATATAGAAAAAATTTATGTTTTTTTAGGTTTATATTGGTGTGGTAGCATGTCGCCTATTGTAAAAGAGTGATATTCTCTGTACAATTTGTAGAGTGGCAATATTTTTATTTTGTCTCTGTTAAATCACAACCGCTCTGGCAGTAGCACTCTCGGGCAGAAAGCTGAGGCCGTGGGGCACAGGACTTATGAAGAACCCCCCCTTTTATTTTTGTCAGAGCTGATCTCCAATGAAACCTACTTTATTTTTAATTGGTGTATTCTTCTCTCTCAAGCAAACGGTTAAGAGAAAACCACCAAACAAACAAATAATTAACGAACACGACAACAGTGTAGGTTATAAAAAACATGGCGCCAGGTCCATTATTCATTTTTTGACGCCCAAACCTGGTGCCCAAGTTCCCCCTGTGCCTGTCGCCTGCCTGTGCCTCCCCCCCCACCCTCGTGGGCCGCTCAGTAAACAACCTGCTTTAGGAGTGATTTTTCATTAGTGCAGTGAATTGTGGTGCTATAGTAAAGTGTAGTGTTGTGCTGTGGCTATATGTTTATGCAGTGCTTTTTAGCAGCATAAGGGGAGCCGAATCGAAGCATATTGAAGATTGTAGAGCGAGACATATCTTTCCTCTTGTGGGTTGTGATAATGAAGTGAGTTGTGATACTTATGTGAGTTTGAGTGCCATATTGTGATGCCGCCATATACGGAATATGATGACAATATTATCGTACCTGTATTTGTGAGAAAATTATTATATTTAAATGCCTTTTGTGTGATGTGTTACACCATGTGAAATATAGAATTATGTTTAGTTTATATTACTGTGTAGCATATCGCCTATTTTAAAAGAGTGAGATTCTCTGTACAATTTGTAGAGTACAATATTTTATTTTGTTTCTTTGTAGTCACACGTCTGGCAGTAAGCCACTCTCGGAGCAGAAGCTGAGGCGTGGGGCCAAGGGACATATGAAGACTTCCCTTTTATTTTTGTCAGAGCTGATCTCCAATGAACCTACTTTGTTTTAATTGGGGTTTCTTCTTTCCCTCAAGCATCGTAGAGAAACACCAACCAACATATATACGAACACGACACAGTGAGTATAACAAACATCAGAGCCCTTAATCGTATTTTCAACATCACTAACATCATCAGAACGCACATTTTCCGTCTACACATAACGTCAAGTGACCACTTTTGTCGTGCGTAATAATAATATCAGAGACCTCATTCGTATTTTCAACATCACTAACATCACTAACATCATCAGAACGCACATTTTCCCTGTCTACACGATCACTTTTGTTTTCCATTATCATTTTTTTCAATTCAGCAATCTCTTGCCTGATGCTTTTTTTCATTTCAGCAATCTCTTGCCTGATGCTTCTTATTTCCTCGGCCGTTATCCATGTCTTTTTTTTCACCAATGGTTTCTCCTGTGGCACCGTTTCCTTGGGATGGGGAATCCCCCTGGCAGTTGGGGGGGAATTCCTGTGGGTTGGGTGATGCCAAAACAGCCTGGGTGGGGTGTGTGTGGCGGGCCCTGGACATCGCCACTCCGCGGTCGATGGTACGGTCCCGGGGCAGGTGGGGGGGGGGGGGGGGGTCCCTCATGGCCAGTTTTTTTGGGGCAGTTTAGGTGCCAGGCCCCTCACAACCTTGCACTCCACACCCAAATGCACCTCTTCACGATGGTGGCTGCGTCTTCG
Source organism: Penaeus monodon (assembly GCF_015228065.2). Classification (NCBI taxonomy): domain Eukaryota; kingdom Metazoa; phylum Arthropoda; class Malacostraca; order Decapoda; family Penaeidae; genus Penaeus; species Penaeus monodon. Next base: position 759 of record NW_023664996.1, on the reverse strand, counting down.
TTGTCGTTGTCCCTTTTCATTGTTTCTTGCGGGCAGTCCTTTGCCTGGTGAGCCCCCTGCACAGACACCCCCCTAACGGAAGCCGCCTTGCCCGCGTTGGGGTGGCTTGAGGTTCCAATGATCTGGTGAGCCGGACCAGAGAGGCTACCATAACTGGAGGGGTCACCAGGGGAGGGATGAGACAAAATGGCTTCCTGGGACACCAAGGCCTATGAGAGGGGATGGTGCACCCCCCCCTGGTTCATTCCATCTTGGACCAGGGGGAATTTTCCCACGTTGTCTTTGCCGTGCGTGGCATCCCCTATTACCAGGGGACAGGAGTCCTGGAGGGTTTTAGCAAAGCTGCACGCTGTGCCCTGCAGCTAGCAACACACCTCTTTGGTCCTTTATTCTGGTTAGACGGGTGGCTTTTATCAAGGCCCGGTCAAGTCAATTGGCTGGTCAAATATGGCTAGGGTCAAGCAGGTACTATTTAGTCGTAGCGCATAGGTCCCGCGACTGCCATCAGTACTGTAATAGTGATGCGTATATTTCCTCATTACCCCTGTGGGCTTTTGGGAGATTTTGGGGCCCCAACTATAGCTTTCCCCTCGTTGGAACTCCATGGTGGGTGTGGGGGGTGAGGAAGAAAATTCATTTGGTATGTACTACAATTTACAAAGATCTAGCTCTCTCCTGACGACTACGCATCCCCCGACCTTCCCTCTGGACTCACGTATTGTCCTTGAACCTTTCCAGTTTCCAAGGCAAAGAATTTGG
>NW_023664995.1:7500-13262 GCF_015228065.2 Penaeus monodon | reverse complement strand
ACACTAACGAAAATATTCATGTTTTTGAATACTGCCAGGCGATTGGTGAAAGAATTTGAACTTGCATTTGTCATTTAGGAAACAAAGGGCTTGGGGCCCAAATGTTATCGTGTTTTCTTTTTTTTTTTTCTTTTAGTATGTCTTGGAAAGCAGGGGCGGTTTTTCTTCTTTCATTGGAGGTGCTCGTGCTGCGAGCTGAAAGGAGCAGCGCCCCCTCGCTGCCGCCAGATATAAGGGGTATAAACCTAATTACATTGGGTTGCAGGGGTAGTGATACTGGTATAACGGCATAACTCTTTTTTAACAAGAGTTTGACACACAGTATGGGAACACACGAGACTATGTCTGGGGGTAAGGCGGCTCCCGTCTCAGGTTTGCCTGCCCAGAGGGGGAGGGCTAGGCCGACCTTACCACGTCCGGTGCTGGTCACGAACGGAAGGAACAAGCGAGATCAGATAACACGTCATCTACGCGCCCTCGCTAAGTGAATGTTTTCCTATTAGGGACTTGGAGCCACGTGGTAAACAGTCACGGGGTCCAAGAGTACTTCCCTGGCCCATGGTAACGCCACAGCCGGTCCACATGGACAACAGACGGTCCTTTTCGCCCTCTGCGAATTCAATAGGTGACGTCAGGAAGGGCCGCTACCACCGTGTATGGCCCTTCCCAGGGGCTCTGTAGCTTCGGCGAGAGCCCTCGCTTCCGACGCGGGTTATGCAGCCACACTCTGTCACCTATGCTGTACCCCCACTTCCCTCATGTGCCAGTCATAGGTCTCCTTCATGGCATGGCCGGCTACCTTGAGCTTCCCACGCACTCGTCGGTACACCTCCGCCAGTTAGCGGCGCTCCGGTGCGCCAAGTCCTCGAGGAAGTCAGGCAATGGCCCCCACACCAACCAACTCCTTGCTCCCCGACGACTCTTCTGGACGCTCCACTTCCTCACAAGTGCCCAGCTTTGCACCAGCTGGCACCTTCTGGCCTTATCGGAGAAGTTAGCAACCAACACTTTTGGGCACCTCATCAGCTTCCGTCCGAGGGTCGACACACGCCTTACTCTGCGTCAGGTAGTCAAGGCCCAGCAAGCAGTGCTCGTGCAGATCGGCCCACATACACCGGCAGCCGCTGCACCGTGCTGCCCACGCCAGTACAAGCCTCTACTGCCCCTTGAGCTGCACACAATGCCCCATGACACCACACAGTCCTCTGTGGTGCGTCTGGAAGTTGCATAGTGGCCAACATATCAGGCCGCACTAGGTGTGTCCACTGTCAGGCGGCATGGCTTCCCATCTATTGTGCCCTCCACCTGCATCGTTGCTGGTTCGACGGCAGCTTACCCAAGTCGGGGCCCGGGAACCGAGGACGGCTGGGTTTTCGGTCCCCTTCTCCAGCCTGTCCAAGTTTTCCGCCTGTACCACTTCCTTAGCCTTAGGACATGCACTCGGATGGTGACCATACCTGCCACATTCCTTGCAGCACTGCTGGAAGGCATCAGAATCCGTCCGGTTGAGGACATGTTCTCCGCTCCCTCCGACATCGACTATGTCTGTACCCTTCCTCCCCGCAAGCCCCAAACATAACCCTTGGAAAAGTGCTCGGGCTCACCTTCTTCAATGCTACCTTCTCCACTTTAGCCTTCCGGCCCCAGAGGTCATGGTGGGGTATGAGCAGCTGGCCCTAGGCCCACTGGTTGCCTTCAGGAAGGCCTCGAACTCCAAGGCCCTTGCCAGCGCCACCTGCAGGTCCTCAGGGTGTGCCTGCTTGACGTAGATTTGCAGCTGCTGGTCCTGCAAAGTGCCCAACAAGAAATCGCTGGCCAGGACCACGATCATCTCTTCTGCAGCTGCAGGGTAGACCTCCTTACCAACGCCTCCACATCCTGCACCAGCTGGGACAGTGTCTCGCCACGCTCACGAGTCCGCTTCTTCAAGCGGGCCCGATATATACCTCGGCCTGGTGGTGGTGCCCGAAACGGCGTTTCAAAGCCTCCGCCACGGTGGTGTAAGAGGCATGTTAGGATGCCGGCAGATAGCCCCAAAAACTTCCCCGCGGGGCCCCTTAGCGCTGTTACCAACTGCAGGGCCTTCTCTTCCTGGCTCCAGCCCAGGGGGAAGGAAGGGGGTGAGGGAGGCAACGAGGCGGGTTGACCGGGTCCGAGTTTTGCCGCCACCTATAACCAAGGGAGCGGTTCCGATGGGTCCCCAGCCTTTCTGCAGCGACCACTGGCTCCGACACGACGCTGCGAGGCCCGGGGTTTCCTGCCACGGACCCCAGGCAGACCCCAGTAAATCTGAACTCTGGCATCTGTTGCCAAAACCTCGTCTGCCTTCTCTGCTTGCAACGTTACTACCTCATGATGCCGCCTTTTCCTCCTTCACTTCCTCCCTCAGGCCCCTGAACCTCGCCCTTCAGAGTCTGCTCCTACTCCATCAGTTCACTCTTCACGCTGTTGGAGGCCTGTCTTTGTACTGCTGAGTTTCCATCTTCACAGATGCAAGATTGCTCTGTAGCACCTCAACAAGTTGGCAAAAACTGTTCCTCTGCTTTCCTTGCCTGCATCTCGACGAGATGGTGCGCCTGCTCACGTACCCTCTGTGCCTGCCTTTCTGCCCTTTGTGCCATTTCCTCCCTCATACCGGCCAGCATGGCAGTGATCAGGTCCATCTGGCTCGGCTTCACCTCACTCGTGCCTGCCCAGTCATAGCCTCCTCTCCCTCATGGCTGCCACCATCTTGGACGACATGATAAACCGGCGTGTCTCACTGATCAAATATCACAAATCCCACTCCTGACACCATTTGTTACGCCCCGGGCCCCCTCGTCTCTCTGCCACCAACACAAGGCAGGCTAGGCGGACGGTGTGCTATTCACAGGGCCGTGAACACTGAACAGCTCCAAGAGGCACCGAGCACCCCAGCGTCCCAGAACACCAGGAGGGGAAACGCCACCTGCGAGGCAGGGCACGAAATAAACACAAATGACAGTCTTTAATTTATTTACACAAGTTATTTTCCCGTACACTTTTCTATAGGCACAATACAGGGGGGAAACCAGCATGTCACACTGCACGATACAGCTTATAACAGGGTAACACAAAGTATATCAGGTCACAAGGGTACACACGAGGTCTAAACAGCAGCAGCACCCAACCGCGTCTCTCTCTTGGCTTGTTCCTCCGCTCCTCCGCGCACAGCCAGTTTGCGTCATGTTTGCCCAGGTCATCCTTTTCATTTCAAACACATGTTTCGCACAGAGGACAAAGACCCACTGGCGTAGTAATATATATTATATAATATATATATATATATATATATATATATATATATATATATATATATATATATTATATATTATATGTATATATATATAATATATTATTATATATATATATAATATATATACACACATTTATATAATATATATATATATATATATATATATATTACATATCTACATATATATATATATATATATATATATATGTGTGTGTGTGTGTGTGTGTGTGTGAGCATGTGTGGTGTGTGTGTGTGTGTATAATATATATATATATATATATATATATATATATATATATATATATATTTTTTTTTTTTTTTTTTTTTTTTTTTTTTTTTTTTTTTTTTTTTTTTTTTTTTTTTAATACAAGCTTTAGTGAGCCCTGCGAGCCCTCCCCCTCTCAAATTATGCCCCTGGTTTGTGGTTTGATATAGCAGCCCCCAAATTTCCTGTCAAGTCCGTTAAATTGTTTACAGAGGCAGTCTGCAATTGCGAGCCTTCGGTTTATTGACCAATAATATTAGTCGATAAATTATTAATGAATACTGTGAAGGGACAGGACCTAGTGTAGGCCCCTGAGGAACACCAATATGAATTTCCTTGGCTTGATGGTATATTTTCAAGAATTCTGACAGACCAAATTCACGGTCGTCAGTTCGTGATTTCTTTGTTTGAAGAGGATTATGCAACCGACACTGACATAGGCTTTCGATATTTTGGTTATTATGCATAACATCACATATCTCATTATGTGATATGTTGTTTGTGTGGATAGTTTACATCTGACTTGTTCTGTGTTTTAGATAGAAGATTTTTGTCTTCAAACTTGGTGTGCTGCTGTTTTTCTCAAGAACTTTAAGACATCGCAAGGTCTATGATGTTATGTTTTCAGTATGGGATGGTGGGTAAACACCGGTCTTTATAGGCGTATTAGTAATAACTGTTAGATAGTATGCACTTGGGGTACTCTTTCGTGAATCAAAGGTGGGGTTGCCAAACGTACAACACAGCTATCGTGCTTTATTATCAGGGTTACTAATTAGGGTCTGGAAATTTTGTTGTTATCATTGTCCTCAACTCTTTAATGAACTTATTAACATTTACTTACGCATTTATTCATTTTCAGTGAATCTCTTGGCGTTTGAATGAAGTTGAAAGCTCTGTGTTACTTATGGAATTTAGTTTGTCTGATGTTTTTTGCCAGGCATTTCGGTAGAGTCGTGATTACAGTCACATGGTTTATATTTGCAGGAATTGCTCTTATGCTTTGGATTAGTGATTTTTGGTGTTTATATTCAGCCTGGAAGGTAGTGCCAAAAATTATTTCACAAGGGCTTTTTTGAGCACTTATTCCATCAGCTACGGCTTTCTCGAGGCCGTTAAATCATGGAGCAAGAGGACGTTAAACATTTTTTACCATAGATTGAGCGGAGGCATCTATGCTAGTGTTTATATCACGACCTTGAGAGTATTAAACTGTCAGTGGTTGTCATCTGTTCATTAAAATCTTTGATAAAGTCGATTCTTTGGCTACAATATGTTGGCACAATGACTGGGGATCGTAGTGTGTTAAATCACGATTTTTTTTCTCTTTTTATGGTTGTTGTTTTGATATGTTTATATTCAGTCACAGCTAAGAATTTATGATCAGCTGTTGGTATGGTAAATGCGTGTAGAATGATACAGGACTGACTGTTATGATAGCGGTGTAATACGGGCGAAGTATTTATGTATCTATGAAGGTTTTGTTTAGTTTTCTTCTTCCTTTAACGGTAGGTTCATGTCTGAGCCGCCGTGGTCACAGCATGATACTTAATTGTAGTTTTTCATGTTGTGATGCTCTTGGAGTGAGTACGTGGTAGGGTCCCCATTTCCCTTTCCACGGTGTTTACCTTTTTAGGTAATCATTCTCTCTATTTTATGTGGGCTTGGGACCAGCACTGGACTTGGGCTGGCTTGGCCACCCAGTGGCTAGGTAGGCAATCGAGGAGAAAGTTCCTTGCCAAGGGAACAACGTGGCCGGCGGTGACTCGAACCCTCGAACTCAGATTGCCGTTCTCTATTAATTAATCATCCCAATTAACTTTGCATTTGAAGTTATCCTTCCCGTGGCGCAGTGGCTCCCAAACCCTTTTCAGTGACAGAATCCTAGACTCATTATTGCACAACCCTTTTTTTAAAACCCTTACGCTATTCCCCATCGGGGTTTACCCTTACAGCAAAGTGCATTTTCACCTGTTTCACGAATTACTGGAACTCGAAACTAAAGACATACAGGTTGCATGCTGAAATAAGATATGTATAATTACCCAGTTTGAGAACCACTGCAAATACAGCATATTAATGATGCCCAGATGAGTGTGTGATGGTATGGTTATGTGTCTCTAGATTGTGTCAGTAATAGTTGAAGGCTGGATATTGCTCGGCACAGCTTCTCAGATGTCTTCTGCAGATGTAAAGGCAGAGTTAAGGATATCTCTTACAGAA
>NW_023664994.1:7500-13262 GCF_015228065.2 Penaeus monodon | reverse complement strand
AAAGGAGAGAGAAAAGCAAAAAAGAAAGAGAGAGAAAAGCAAAAGAGAAAGAGAGAGAAAGCAAAAAGAGAAAGAGAGAGAAAAGCAAAAAAGAAAGAGAGGGAAAAGCAAAAAAGAAAGAGAGAGAAAAGCAAAGAAGAAAGAGAGGGAAAAGCAAAAGAGAAAGAAAGGCATGGAAAGAAATGATAGAGAAAATTGTGAGAGAAGTGCGGATGTGTGTGTTTGTGTAAATCCTTCAAAGCCAAAGGGATTCTCATGCCGACTGGGTGCCAAATTGGTACGAAAAGGGGAGGAAGAGGAATGGGGGAGAATGGAGGAGAATGGGGAGGAAAAATAAGGGAGAATGAAGGAAAAGGGATGAGGGAGAATGAAGAGAGAGAGAGAAAGAGAGAAAGAGAGAGAGAGAGAGAGAGAGAGAGAGAGAGAGAGAGAGAGAGAGAGAGAGAGAGAGAGAGAGAGAGAGAGAGAGAGAGAGAGAGAGAGAGAGAGAGAGTGAGAAAGAGAGAAAGAGAAAGAGATAGAGATAGAGATAGATAGATAGATTGATAGATAGATAGATAGAATAGACAGATAGTTTGATAGATAGATAGATAGATAGATAGATAGAGAGAGAGGGAGAGGGAGAGAGACAAACAAACAAACAGACAGACAGACAGAAAAGCAAACAGAAGGAAAAAAAAAAACGAGAGAGGAAGAGAGCGAGAGAGGAAAAAAAATCGAACAAGAAAACGAAAGTGAAACGAAAACAAGAACAAACGAAATCAAAGAAAAGAAAAAGGAGAAGAAGAAGACGAAAAAAAAAAAAAGAGAGAGAGAGAAAGAAAAAAACACACACGAAAACCAGCGAGAAACAGCGAGAACGGGCGAGAGAGAGGCAGCCTAGACACAACAACTAAATCTTGTTTGAGGTTGAAGATTTAGAAATAGAATCTAAAGCTAACTAGAGTGGCTGTTGCGGGCCTTGTCGAAAACCGGTTTGCGCTGGAGGAGGTGCCAAAGGATTTCGTTTCTCTTATTGACTTTTATTTGGCTCACATGTTCACGCACAGGCATTTAGAATCGCATGCAGGCACGCACAGGTGCGTACATACAGATAGGTATGTACGCTCAAACGCACAGGAACGTGTGTATATAGAGAAATGTATGCACGTACAGGCACGTACGCTTAAATTCACATATATGCACGCACGTACAAACACACATGCAGGCATGTACTCACGTACATACACGCATCCACGTACAGATACAGACATACACCCGCTCGAAACATATACATGGGCACATACGCATACATATGCGCAAGAGCACACGCACACACACACACACACACTCACACACACACACACACACACACACACTCACACACACACACACACACACACACACACACACACTCACACACACACACACACACACACACACACACTCAGTCACTCCCCCCCCCCCACACACACACTTCCACAAACACACACACACACACCGACACACACACACACACACACACACACACACACACACACACACACTTCCCCCCACTACTCCCCCGTCCCCCTCCTCCCCTCCGTGCCTCCCCCCCCTATCGCCTCCAGCACCGTTAATTTGATCAGAATGCAACAAATGCATTTTTTTTGAATAGCGGGAGACAGGAATAGAAGGGAAGGGAAGGGGGGGGGGGGAGGAAGGAAGAAAAGAGGAGACAGGAGAATAGAAACTAATCATGGGTGGGGGAAGGGAAGGGAAGAAGGGGAGGGAAGGGAGGAGTAACAGAGGAAAAAAGGGAGGGAAGAAACGGAGGGAAGGGAGGAGGAGAAGAGGAAGGAAAGGGAGGGAGGAAAAGGAGGGAAGGGAGGAGAAGAAGAGATAGGAAAGAAAGAGAAGGAAAAGAGGGAAGGGAAGGGTAAGAAATGAAGGGAGGAAGAGAAGGAAATGAGAAGGAGAGACGGAACGAAGAGAGAAAAGGGAAGAAGAGAGAATTGAATGAAAGGAAGAGAAGGGGAGGGGAGGGGAAGGGAGGAGAGGGAAGGGGAGGGGAGGGGAGGGAGGGGAGGGAGGGGAGGGAAGGGGGAAGGGGAGGGAAGGGGAGGGAAGGGAAGGAGGGGGAGGGAGGGGAGGGGAGGGAAGGGGAGGGGAGGGAAGGGAAGGGAAGGGGGGGAGGGAGGGGAGGGAGGGGAGGAGGGAAGGGGAGGGAAAGGGGAGGGGAGGAAAAAGGGGAGCGGAAGGGGAGGGAAGGGAAGGGAGGGAAGGGGAGGGGGGGGGAGGGAGGGGAGGGAAGGAGAGGGGAGGGAAGGGGAGGGGAGGGAAAGGAAGGGAAGAGGATGGGAGGGAGGGAAGGGGAGGGGAGGGAAGGGGAGGGAAGGGGATTGGAGGGGAGGGAGGGCGGCGGAAGTGGATAGTAGACAATTGACTGGTAATTAGGACCGGAAATCTATAGGACAAAAATTGATCAATTGACCCGCAACGCACAAATAGAGAGAGAGAGAGAGAGAGAGAGAGAGAGAGAGAGAGAGAGAGAGAGAGAGAGAGAGAGAGAGAGAGAGAGAGAAAGAGAAAGAGAGAGAAAGAAAGAGAAAGAGAGAGAAAGAGAAAGATTAAAACAGACAGGCAGACAGATAAACAGACGCACAGACAGGCAAGCGAATAGAGAAGCAACATCGATAAATGGAGAGAAAGAGAAATGTGCAATATCCACATTATCTTTTGTACTTCATTTCCCTTCTTCTGTAAGGGGGGGGGGTGGAGGAGTGGGGGGAGGGGAGTGGGGGATTGTTGAAAGTTAGATTGATGTCAGTGGAGGGTGGGGGGGAGGGGGCAAGAGGGGGGAGGGGCAAAGAGAGGACGGGGGGGGATTTGACAGGAGGAAAGGGGGTGGGGATAGAACAAGGCTATGAGGAGGGGGGAGGGGAGAGAGGGGGAGGAGATGAAAAGAGGAAAAGGGGAAAGGGGAGAGAGGGGGGGAAAGGGGGAGGGGGCGGGCTGTAATTTGCATAATAAGAGAGAGGGTGCAGGCCGAAAGAGGAGAAAATTCGCAAATTAGCTTGTCATTGATAAAGAGGGAGAGAGAGAACGCGAAGGAAAAGAGGAAGAGGGCGGAGAGAAAGAAGTCATGTGATAGATTGACTAATAGGTAGGAGAGAGAGAGAGGAGATAGAGAGAGAGAGAGAGAGAGAGAGAGAGAGAGAGAGAGAGAGAGAGAGAGAGAGAGAGAGGAGAGAGAGAGGAGAAGGAGACGAGAAGAGGAGAGGAGGAGAGAGGGAGAAAAGAGGAGAGAGAGAGAGGGAAGGGAGAGAGGGGAGAGATGAGAAGAGAGGAGATGGAGAGAGAGAGAGGAGAGAGAGAGAGAGAGAGAGAGAGAGAGAGAGAGAGAGAGACTGACGTATATGTAAACACACACACACACAAATCATAGTAATAATAATTACAACAACAACAATAATGAATATACTAACAATAATGACAATAATGAAAATAACGATACTAGTGATGATTATGATGATAATAAAAACACACTAATAACATTTTAAATAATAGTAACGATGATAATAGTAATAACAATGATAATAATGATAACAATGATAAAAATGATAATAATGAAAAATATGTTTATTTAAAACAACTAAGAACTGATAATAATAATAATAACAACAATAAAAAAACGCTCATTATAACCCACGCTTTCTTTCTCATTACGTCTCTTGATTATCAAAATTACCGACACCATATCCTCTAGCATTGTCTCTATTACGTAACAGTGTTCAGGCAAAGGCTAACTTCATTCTGGGATTAGCATTATAGGCCTACGTAGGTTGATACGCCTCCTGCTCACCGTAATAGGCTGGGAATCTGTTTTTGTTTGTTGTATATTTTTTTTTTTCTTCTTCTTCTTCTTCTTCTTCTTCTTCTTTTTTCTTCTTCTTCTTGTATATCTTGGTGATTTTTTTTTGTTATGTGATTCGTGTGTGTGTGTGTGTGTGTGTGTGTGTGTGTGTGTGTGTGTGTGTGTTTGGTGTGTGTGGTGTGTTGGTGTGTGTGTGTGTTGTGTGTTGTGTGTGTGGTGTGTGTGTGTGTGTGTGTGTGTGTGTGTGGGTGTGTGTGTGTGTGTGTGTGTGTGTGTGTGTGTGTGTGTGTGTGTGCGTGTGTGTGTGTGTGTTTCATTTTGTTTGTGTTTTGTGACTTGTTTCTGTATCATGTCTTTTTCTCTCCGTTTCTGCCTCGGTCTCCATGACTATATATGTATGTACGCGCATATGTATATACGTATATAATATGTACAGATATATATACACACAAACACACACACACACACACACACAACACACACACACACACACACACACACACACACACGCACACACACACACACACACACACACATACACACTTCCCCCCACTACTCCCCCGTCCCCCTCCTCCCCTCCGTGCCTCCCCCTTCCGTATCGCCTCCAGCACCGTTAATTATCGTCTTATTTGTATATATATATATATATATATATATATATATATATATATATATATATATATATATATATATATATATCGACGGCCACCATCAGTTGATGTTGACTTAGGCATTATTACCCTGCTTGGGCGAAAGAATGACCCCTCGCGCTACGCTTTTACGCCATTGAGCAATGTAGCTTATAACTGGTAACTGCCACTCTCCGTGTGGTGTCAACGCTGCGCTGTGACGCTGGAGTGTCCTCTGGAACTCACCTCTACAGACGAAGGTAGAGTCAATGCCTGGGCGAAAGAATGTGAGTGTGTTGCGTTGAGACGTTTTTTTTTTGTTATCTGTTTACTATCTTCAATAACTGTTTTCCCGTGGCTATCTGTTTATTTTCTTGCCTGTCTGTATGTTTTTTTTCTATCTATTTTGATATGGCCTTTTCCATATATGTGCGGGTGATAGATAGATAGATAGATATATATGTATATGTACATGTATGTATGTATGTATGTATGTATGTATGTATGCATGTATGTATGTGTATATATATGTGTGTGTATATATATATATATATATATATATAAAATATAATATATATATATAATATATATATATATATATATATATAGATATATATATATTATATATGTAATATACATATATATACATATATATATATATAATATATATACATATATATATATATATACATATATATGTACATACACATAAACACACACACATATATATGCATAAGGCCATATCAAAATAGGCAGGGCAACATGCAGACAGACAAAGCAACAAACAGGACACAGGAAAACAGTTACTGAATACAGTGAACAGAGAACAAGAACATCACAACGTAAAAAAAAACATACACACGTGAGAACACTATCCGCAGCAAAAGAAAGATAGAAAACAACAATAACAGTCGTGCTTGGCTAAGCCTATACACACCAGGCCTACCACACGAGCCGAGGCTGTCACTATCACCTCTCCTGCTTTATATCAGGGCAACCCCTCCTCCCCCTCTGTTCTATCCACACCCTCCCCCTCCCCCGCCCCCCACGTTCATTGTTCTCGCTCCAACACCTCCATATCAACAAAAAAAAATATTTTGGATTAAGAATTTCTGTGTCTAGAAATACGTGAACACACACATATAAACGCGTATATACTTACCTATTAGTGATTTCAAAAATTTGTTTTGCAAAGGCAATGCTAAACAACTCTTAATCTCTCTCTCTCTCTCTCTCTCTCTCTCTCTCTCTCTCTCTCTCTCTCTCTCTCTCTCTTTCTCTCTCTCTTTCTCTCTCTC
>NW_023664994.1:0-2500 GCF_015228065.2 Penaeus monodon | reverse complement strand
AAAAAAGGAGAGAAGGAAAAAAAAGGGAGAAAAGGGAGGGGGAAAAAGGAGAGGGGGGAAAAGGGGGGGGGGGAAAAAAGGGAGGGGGAAAGAAAAAAAAAAAGGGAAGAGGGGAAAAAAAAGGGGAAAAAAGGGAGGAAATAAAGAGGGGAAAGGGGGGGAAAAAAAAAAAAAAAAAATTGGGGGGAAAAAAAAAGGGGGGGGAAAGGGAAAGGGGAGGGGGGGGGGGGAAGGGGGGGGGGGTCATGGGGAAACCCCTTTTTCAAAAAGATCTTTCTCCTCCCCCTTTTTTTTGGGGTTTCCCTTTTTTGGGGGTTTTTCGGGCCCCCCCCCCTCTGGGCCCCACCCCAAACCCCCCCCCCCTTTTTTTTCCCCCCCCCCTCCCCCCCCGTTTCCCCCCGCCTTTTCCCCCCGTCACCCCCCCCCCCCCGCCCCCCCCCCCGCCCCCGCCGCCTCTCCCCCCCTAGCCCCCCCCCCCCCCCCCCCCCCCCCCCCCCGGGGGGGGCCCCCGGCCCCTTTTCCCCCAACCCCCCCCCTTTTGGGGGGGGGGGGGGGGGGGGGGGGGGGGGGGGGGGGGGGGTTTTTTTTTTGGGGGGGGGGGGGGGGGGGGGGGGGGGGGGGGGGGGGGGGGGGGGGGGGGGGGGCCCTTTTTCCCCCCTTTAAAAAAACCCCTTTCCCCCCCTTCCCCCCCCTTCCTTCTCTCCTCCCCCCCTTTTCTTCTCTTTTTCCCCGTTTTCCCTTCTCCCCTTCTCTGTTCCTCCCTCTAAACCCTTTCTCCTCCCTTTTTCCCCCCTTTCCCCCTTCCGCTCTCTCTCTCTCTCTCTGTCTCTCTCTCTCTCCCTCTTTCCTCTCTCTGTCTCTCTCTCTCTCTCTCTCTTCTCTCTCCTCTCTCTCCCCCTTTCTTCTCTCCTCTCTTCTCTCCCCTTCTCTCTTTTGTCACCTTTCCCCTTTTTCTCTTTTCTCTCCCCTTCTCCCCCCACTCCTCCTCTGTCCTCCTTGCTCTCTCTCTCTCTCTCTTTCTCTACTCTCTCTCTTCCCTTCCCCTTTTCCCTCTTCATCCCCCTTCTCCTCTCTCTCTCTCCCCTCTCTCTCTCTCCCTCTGTCTCTCTCCCCTCTCTCCTCTCTTTCTCTTTCCCTCTCCTTTCTCTTCTCTTTTTTCTTTGTTTTGTTTCTGTCCCTCTTTCTTATTCTCTCTCAGACAGATAAAAAAGACAGACAGACAGAAACACAAACACACACACATGTATAATATTATATTAATATATAATAAAATTTTTTAATAATAATATAGATAGATAGATAGATAAATAGATAGATAGATATATAGATAGATAGATAGATAGATAGGTAGACCGATAGACAGAGAAAGAGAGAGAGAAGGAAGCGGAGCCAGAGGAGGAAGACACAGACATCCGCCAGCGAGGAAACACTTGTGAGACGACAGTATATGTAAATATTAAGACGAAGGTAATTTGTGGGGCGAAGAAGGGAGAGAGAGGGAGGAGGGAGAGAGAAAGGAGGGGGTAGAAGAGAGAGAGAGTTTAGAGAGAGAGAAAGGAGGGGGATAGAAGAGAGAGAGAGAAGAGGGAGAGAGAAAGGAGGGGGTAGAAAAGAGAGAGAGATAGAGAGAGAGAAAGGAGGGGATAGAAGAGAGAGAGAGAGGGGAGGGAGATAGAAGGGAGAGAGAGAGGAGGGATAGGATAGAAGGGAGAAGAAGGAGGGTGAAAGGATGGAGGAGAAGAGGAGGAAAGGTAAGAAGAGGGAGAGAAAAGGGAGAGAGGAAGGAGAGAGAGGGAAATGAGGGGATGAGGAAAGAGAGGAGAGGACGGAGGGGAAGAGTAGGGGAAAAAATGAGAGAGAGAGAGGGGGAGGAGAGGATGAGGAGGAAGAGGAAGAGGAAGGAAGGAGAGAGAAGGGAGGAGAAAAAGGTGTAGAGAAAGAAGAGGGAGAAAGGAAGGAGAGAAGAGTGTGGGAGGGGGATTACAAGAGGAGAAAGAGGGAGAAAAGGGAGCAGAAGAAATGGGAAGAGGAGAGAGAGAGAAAGACGGGAGACTAGGAAACGGAGGAAGAAAAGGAGGCGGGATAGAAAGTGGAAAGGATATGAGGACGAGGGAAGGGAAGACGAAGAATAAGAACGTGAGGAGGCAGAGAAGGAAGGATAAATAACAGAGAGACAGATAGACAGGTAGAGAGAGGGAGAGACAGACAGACAGACAGACAGACAGACAGAGCGAAAGAATCTGATAGAGAGACTGATAAACTGATAGACATATCAATTAATAAGGACAGACACATAGATACACGCACAAAGATAAAGAGATAAAGATATGTACTTAGATACACAGATAAAGAATAACGTTAGAAAGGTGGTGACTGCCTATGTACGTTTTACTTAGGTTTGATTTCTGTATACTTAGAAAAAATATATCTTTATCTGTATATCTACATTAGCTACATATCTGCCTGTCTATCAGTCTATCTATCTCTCTGTCTATGTCTA
>NW_023664993.1:0-2500 GCF_015228065.2 Penaeus monodon | reverse complement strand
TGATAGATAGATAGAAATAGATGATGATAATAGATGATAGATGATAAAATAGTGATGAGAGGGGAGAGGAGAGAAAAAATAAAAAGGGGGGGGGGGGGGGAAGGTAGAAAAAGGGCTGTTAAATTGAAAACAAATTAGTTTTTTTTTTAGGTTAAACAATTTTTTGAAAAAAATTCTTGTTGTCTAATATAGGAGAGAAAGAAAAAAAAAGGAGGGTGGGGGGGAAAGAAAAGGTAGAAAAAGGCTTTAATTTGAAAACAATTAAATAGTCAAAAATATTTTGAGAGGGAGAGAGGAGGGACGGTTCCTATCCCTGTTTCCCCCATATTTGTAATTTCTACCTTTAAATTTACTTTTTTCAGTGACACCTGTGTTTTGTATTTACGAATTACCCGGAAATTTCAATAGATCTGAACTCCAGTATATTTCCCCAATTTTTAAACTTTCTAGCCGCCACTGTGTGTGTGGTTTTTTCTTCTCTCCGCCCCCCTCCAAAAAATCGGAATCAGGAAAAACTCGTGGTCCGCATGTAGAAGGCAACTAAACCCCCCCCCCGGCCAAAGGGCCCGAGTGCAAAAAAGAAAAAAAAAAAAAACATTTGTGAAAACGGGTATAGAGGGCTGAGCACAAATCCTGTGCTTTTGTGGGGTTAGATTGTTATCTTTGACAATTAAAAACCCTATGGACCCGAGAGATCAAAAAGGGCCCAAAGAAAATGATCAATATGTCAGCTTTTAGAATACGGGACACAAGATGATAAAAACATTGTTTCCCCCTGTAGGGGCGTAGACCCCGTAGAAATTTACTATTTTTGGTTTAGTTCGGGTCAACCCAGAATATAGATTTTATTTGGGAAAAGATTTGTCTGCAGTGAAAGATGTAAGATTCCAGGCCTACGGCACGCTGCCCCCACCCGATTGTAGGTTGGGAAAAACCCTGGGTGTGTATGGGGGGTGTGAATGTTTATGAAAGAAGGGTGGAAGGAAAGTACAGGATGTATGTGCTGAATGTTGGATGTGTAAGTGTGTATATGTGAAAAGGGAGATAGCGTAGGCTGAGCGTCTGCGTGGACGTGTTTGGAAGAAAAACGCAAGATCATAAAATTCTTCCTCTTCCCTTCAGTTTGAGCATCCACTTGCTGGAAGTGGGAACCCAGGTATAGCAAAGTTATGGTCTGTTCTAGAGTATCAGCTTAATATACTCCGATTCATCTAGCCTTCTTACAGCCTTTCAGGGGTTGCGAGATAGAGTAACCAGCAATGTGCTGTTAAGGAGACCCGAGCCCAAGAAAGTTTCAAGCATTCAGCCTTAGTCTGAACCAGAACTTAAGATGTAAATATCATTTGTTTATTTGACTGGGACCGAGTGAAAGCTCTACGATAGTATGATATTTATTTATTGAGGAAATCGCACTCATTAGGGAGGTCTACAGGAATTCAGTCATGGGAAATGTTTATAGATGCGTACATCACCAATTTATCACAGCGGGGGTGATGCACGTGAAAGCCACACCAGATATACTCAAAAATGACTCACCAATGTAATTTCACTCCTAAGTTGGCGTCCCAACTCCATAAGTATTTTTAATCAGAGTGTAGCACGAACACATATCAATTCCTAATATGAACAAGTTAATTTCCAACCCAAAATGGAGATTAACTGTGAAAAACAAACAAAAAACAAAACAAAACAAAAGCAAAACAAACTAGTGCTGATAAACTCTGCATAAAAACACTTGTGTAAACGATAAAATAAATATTTAGAAATATCATGTAAGAGACATAATTTAGAGTCGAAGGCCAAAATAGAAGAAAATAACGCCAAAGGAGACCACAAGATCACGGACTGCCTGACACCCACAAGGTCGGACAGGTATCAAGACAACAAAATCGAGACAAAGTAAAAGAAGGTAAAATGTAAAATGGCCCTGAAATTATTATGGGCGAGACTTAATGAAATAAGCCTTCCTCCCAGGAGGTACGCATCCTCGACCTGAGGGAAGGAAACTAAGTATTGACTTAGTTTAAAATCAAGGAATGGCACACTGGAGGTACGGATCCTCAAGCAGTGTTCCTTCTGTGTGAAGTGGTCCTTTTATACTTTGACACTTTGAATTCACAGAGTGCAGCTTTGGGACAGAGAAAGAGTGCACCCCACAGATGATGATGTAGCGTGTCACACGCCAAAGTCCAAAAGAGACCAGGTGTCTCCTACACACAACCACTAAATAATACTTAGCTTTGTGGAGACAAACTCGGCAAATCCTGGCGTGAAGCGAGGTAAATCCACAAAGTAAATCCAAAGCGAGCACACGAAAACACCGAGAACGGGACCACAGTACACACAGAAGTCAGGACCGAACTGTCTTCCCCTCACAAAACTAGGGGTATTTATACCCGAAGAACACCCTCAGGCCATGCCCCAGGCATGGCGCGAAAAGAAGAAGATATGCAAAAATAAGTGTCTGGACTACCAACCCGAAAAAAAGTTCCGGCAGTCC
>NW_023664992.1:0-47453 GCF_015228065.2 Penaeus monodon | reverse complement strand
GCTGACTTTACCGAGTAGGTCATTGTGTGGCACTGCTGCACAGATTCAGCCTGTTGGCTCTGCCTGTCAGGGCGTAGCCAGGGTGGGGTGGGGAGGGGAGTCTCGTCCTGGGGTGAGGGTGGGGTGCTTTGCTCTGTTCAGCTTTCTCCCTTTCAGGACTGCAACAGTCTGGGTTATTGCCGTCATGGTGCCCGTGACTGCCTTCTCCACCTCCTCACTCAACCTACCCAAAGCTGTTGCTACTGCAGTGACTACAGCAGTCAGCAGGAGAGTCATATCTTCCTTGTCAAAGAGAAGATTATAGGCTCTTGGGGAGGCCTAGTAGTATTCTTTGAACCTTTATTCCTGTGGTTCTTTTTCTGCATTTTAGAAATGGTCAGGAAAGTCCTTTTTATTGGAGATATCCGGTGTTGGCTGTGGACGGGCTTCCTTCCTCTTAGTAGGTCGGGAAGTCTTTTCTCTTTTGTTCTGTCCCCAGTCATGGATGCCTGGGGGAGCAGGAACAAAGTCTGGTAGCTTTTTAGCAAAACTCTTGTCACCTGAGGGCCACCTCTTTCCTGGCAGAGCAAGCCAGGAAGGAGGCTTTGGCACAGTTGTGTGGGATTTAGGTAAGCACTATAGTTAGTAAAATTAGTTCTTTTTTTGTGAAGCTCAAAATGGTGTTCAGTGGTCAGAGCCTAGACAATGAGTGTGTGTTGATTCCAGACTCCACGGCTTAAATGGCCCAACCACGATGTATACACCCCGGTCAGGTTCGAAGAGCTTTGCGATGATTGGCGGGGGCCAGATCGCCAAACGTCGTGAGCTGCTCTACCATGTGTGGAAGCTCATCGCGAGGTGGGTCACCACTGCACTCTACACTTCCAGTGTAGTGGTCGCAAACGAACCTTTGAAACTTTGCATTGTTCCTGGAGGTGCGCAGGTTTCACACGGTCCTCCCTTGTGGATGATGATGGTCTTACCACCCTGCTTGACGACAGGAAAAGGTCCCTCATAGGGCGGGCAAAGGGATGGTTTGGTGGGTCGCCTGATGAAGATGTGTGAGCAGTCTTGAAGGTCGCATGGTAAGTAAATGTCTCGCTGTCGTGAAGGTCAGGGACAGGAGCGGATGCGGGCCATGCAGTCGCGAAGCTGTTTTCCGAAAGCTCCCGGGTCCTGGTCTCCAGCAGGTAACTATGAAGTCCGCAGGGAGGGCTATGGTGGTTTTGTAAATCACCTCGGCAGTGGTGCACTGAAGATCCTACTTGAAAGAGTGGAGGATGAAGCTGTGTGGGCCTCCTTCAATTGGTGGTGTAGGCGTTCTACCCTGCTGTTGGCACTGGGATGGTATGCTGTGGTCTGGATGCGCTTCAAGCCAAGAAGAATCATCAGCTGCCTCCAGAGCTCGGACTCGAACTGAGAACCACGATCGGTCGTGACTGTCACAGGAGTGCCATAGCGAGAGAACCAGTTTCTGATGAAGGTCTTGGCAATGGTGGCGGCAGTGATATTCTGGATGGGGGTGGCATCATGCCACCAGGTACATCAGTTAATCATCGTCAGGACATGGCTGTAACCCTGGTCGGCTGAGAGAGGACCAACCACATCTAGGTGTACATGTTTGAAGCGGCCGTCTGGTACCAGGAATACCTGCAGGCGAGACGTGAACCTTATTGGGCTGGCACTTGATGCAGGTGTGACTCCACTCCCGAACATTTCTATTGATACCAGGCCACACAACTTTGCTGCAGATGAGATCCTGGGTTGCGCAAATTCCCCGATGAGCATGGTAAGCCTCGAAAACCCGTCGGTGGAGTAATGGTGGGATGTAAAGGACGAGGTCAACCAAGCGAGGTGTCACAGAGGATGGTGTCCTGTGAGTCTTGAAGCTGCACCTGTTCCAGCTGAAGAGAGGTATCTTCGTCAGTTAGCTGCTGAGGGAAGTGTCCAGTTGCTGTTCCTTGCGAACAAGGATGGTAGTCGATGGGGTTGTTGCTGGCACTTACCATGGCTATTGATACTCTGGATAGGGTGTCCATGACCTGGTTGTTGGTGCCTCGGATGTGCCGTATGTCGTTGGTGAACTGGGCCATGAAATCCAGGTGTCTTTCTTCACGTGGGGACCGACGGCGGCTTCTGTTGTGTAGGGCTGTAATCCATCAAGAGGTGGAAGTCTTTGCCCTCAAAAGAAAAGAAAGCCAGAGGCTGCCAACCATTTCCTGGATCTTTCTGCAGAATGGCTCCCATGGCAGTGTCCAAAGCATCAACGGCTATATTGAGCCTTACCCCCTGTTACGGGTGGTTGAGGAGGGTCGCCAAGGCTAAGGCAATTTTGCCGATTTCTAAAGCTTTGGTCGCCTCAGGGGTCCAGGTAAGTCTCTGCCATATCCTGACCTGGAGGGATGAGGCTTTGTAGGAGCCAGTAGAGATGCACACCTGGGAATGAACCTCCTGAAGAAATTTATCATACCGAGGTACATCCGAAGCTGTCTCTTGGTTGTTGATCTAGGGAACTGCCTGATGCTGCCGACCTTTTCCTGGCCTGGGGTGATGCCATCCACGGTAATTGTGTGACCTAAGAAAGTAAGAGAGGTGACTCCGAAAATGACTCCAGCTTTCTGCAGGCAGTCGAAGAGGGTGTAGAGGTGCTTTTTGTGCTTCTCACAACTGCTGTTAATGATGAGTATGTCATCGATGTAGACAAAAACACCCTGTAGTGCACAGGTAACATCATCCATGAAACCTTGGAAGGTCTGGGCGGTGTTGCAGAGGCTGAACAGCCCTTCATAGAAGTTTGTATAGGCGAAGGGGATGGTTACAGCGTCTGTGGGATGTCCCCTCGGTGATGGGAATTCTGTATGCTTGCGAGGTTAATTTCGAGAAAATTGTGCACTCTGAGAGTTGGTGTGTGAAGGGTGGAGGTGCGGGAGAGGGAAGCATCCAGCATGGTAATTTGCTGAGATGGTGATAATCACCACAAGGGCGCCAATCGCCGTCATACGAGGGTATGATTCCGAACTCCATATGTGCTCAAACTCTACCTTGGCGATGCCAAAACTGTCTGGTGCAAGGGGCCTGCAACAGGAGTAGACTGGTGGTCCAGTCAGGGACGATGTGGTGCGTGACTGTCTCGTTAGCACATTGATGAGTTTCGTCTGCACTGGGAAGTTACAAAGCATAGCCTATAGGCGTTTTGGTTGGGAGCACTGTGTAGATGCGAGGGATGTGTACAAGGGCCAACAAGGCAAGGGTGCGGGCCCCCTGATGGTGTACAAGAGACTCCACTTTAAAGGTCCGCTGTGAATCCCTGTTGTGCAAGTCTGTTCCGAGGATTGGGGCTGTACATCAGCGACCAGGAAAACCCCCATCAGCTTCGAGTGAGGGGTGCCGCTGAAAAGGAAGTCATGGAATGCCACTGTCTACGTTGATGGGGGAGCAGTCGGCAGCCTCCAACATGTAAGATGCCTGTTTGTGGGATGCGGGGATAAGTCTCACTTCTGCTTCTGTATCTACATGAAACCCTAGGGGGAGTTGTCAATGACATAGAGCAGACGTCGTCTAGGACCGCGAGAGATCGGCGTATTAGTCTCCGCAATGCCCATTTTCCCCGGGCCCGGAACAAGGGGGCTCACATGACGCGCCTGGTTGCCGAATCTAGAATGATAAAAACAATAGCTACCTGGAGTCAGGGACCGGCGGCGGTGCTGAGCTTTGACGGTGCTGAGGCGCGTAGTCATGTCCGCGGTCACGGTTGGCACGAGGGAAGCGGGACTGCGGTGGCGGAACCTGGGGCATGGTCCGTCAAACGGCGGTTGTGGGTTTGGCGACCTCTGTCGCACGGGACTCCAGGGTTAAAGATGGGGTAGTGTAAAACCATTGAAACTTGGGGGTGTTCTGTATAGTCAGGTTTCTCGGAGTATCTCAGAGGGAGTACGGCCGTCTGGTGACGTCATGAAGAGGGTGTGCAATGCATTTTGTGGGGAGGGCACCGCTCGCTGCAGTGTTGTACTCAGGGTTGTTGATGAGGTCTCTGACAGAGAGTAGCTCAGGTGAGAGATTTGTCACCAGTATCCGATATTTTGTGAATGCAGAGGTGACGTTGCGTAGAAGGAACTCCTGTTCCACCTGCAGGAACCATTCAGGAAGGCAAGCAATGGTGCAGATAGGCAGTGGCTTTAGGGAGGCTGACAGACTCATGGCTAAACTGGACTCTGCAGTTTCACGTCCACCCTGTGGTGCTGCCGCGATGCTAATTGCTTGCAATTAGCTTCGTGCCTCTAGCCTATTCTTTCCTTTACATATTTTCGGCATTAGGATAACTTTGTGCGCACCTTCTGGTGAACTGGACCCCATCTTCGGGCGCGTGCTCGGACGTGGGCAGACTTTTACCTCCTGCAGGGAGGGTGTGTCTGGGGGGCCTTAGTGTGCATAGATTTGCCATTCTATTGCTAGGGACTGGTATGGGAGACCATCTGATGACTGCCACTCTAGTTTTTCGCATAGGAATGAATAGGGGGTTAGAGCCCCTCACTTTGTCAGGCCCTCAGCCCGGTTGTTAAATAGCTGCTGCTAGACAGAACACTTCCCTCCCATCCCGCCATAGGAACCGCCTGAAAAGTAAGCTTCTCTCCCTTAATGTGGTGAATCAGCTTGGTTGGCTGTTTCAGAGGGATGACGGAACTTCCTTGAACATGTGCAGGACCTCTTTCCTCACTGAGGTGAAATAGCCTTTGGGTGGCTGTTTCAGAGGGAAGAAGGAATCACTTTGAAAAGGTACAGATCCTCTCCTTCCACACTGAGGTGAAACAGCCTTTGGGTGGCTGTTTCAAGGAAAAAAGGATAACTTTGAAAAGGTACAGGTCCTCAACTCCTCACTGAGGGAGGAGAGGACCTCTCCTCCCCACTGAGATGAACAACCTGTTGGGTGGTTGTTCAGGTAACAAAAGGAACGCCTGGAAAAAGTGCAAGAGCTCTCTTCCTCACTAAGGTGAAACAGCTTTGGGTGGCTGTTTCAGAGGAAAAAAAGGGATTCACTTTGAAAAGGTACAGGACTGCTCCCTCACTGGGTAAAACAACCTTTGGGTGGTTGTGTCAGAAGGATGAAGGGAACCACCTGGAAATGCAAGAGCTTCCATCCCTCATGAGGTGAAACAACCTTGGGTGGATGCTTCAGAGGGATGAACAAAAGCGTTCCAAACAATGATGCCCTGTAGGGAAGGGCATCCCCTCTGGTCTCGCCCCAGGGGTTTACACCTACCTACGTGTTTGCCGTGCATGGCAGCCTTGTGCGCTGTGGAGATGGGAGTCCTGGAGGTTGAGCGATGCCGTGAATGATTACGCCCTGCGGCTAGCAGGAGGCTAGGGTTAAGCAGTCAGCTGCCATTAGCATGAGTGCACTACAATGGCTATTGGCTGCGTATATCCTCTCATCACCCCTGTAGCTGTTAGATATGGCTCAACACTCAGCTTCCCACTGTTGGACTCCGTGGTGGGTGGGGGCGTGAGAGGATGAAGTACTCAAATGTTGACGACCCATGCAAGGCCCAGATCACGGCAGCCACCTTGAAGCCATATGTGCCTCCTGGTGGCAAAAGAAAACCCCGTGCACAGGATGACTCTGTCACGCCTGCTGCCAAGATGGACAAGACAGAAAAACCATCCAAAACAATATGTCTGTCCATCAGATTGTCCAACAGATGGACTCTCGTGCTGGCTTCTCAGCCTGCACCCAAGCCAGGGAGGTCTCTGAGTTCCCCTCAGACGACCCCCCTGACGAGTTGGGAGCACAAGCTGAACCAGCCGAATCAGCTGCTACCCCAACTAGCAGCCCCAAAGCCGAAAGGGCGGGCGAAACGTCCTAGTTGGACGACAGACTCTAAGGGAGAGTCTGGACCCCCTAGCGCTTCCCCCAATTCAAAGTGCCAGCTAAACCTGAAGGCTTTGACAATGCCTATCAACTGGTCAGGGCACTGGAGATGCAACGTAAAATTGGCGTTGATCCAGGTTGCCAGAGATCATGGTATAATCATCATGCCAAAGATCAAGACTACCTTCGTTTCCTGCAGGAGGGAGGAAGATGGGAGGAAAGTGAGTCTCTCACCAGAATCCGAGGATAAGAGTCAATGGTGTTACTTGGCTTCTCAGTCTCATATGTGTGAGGTGATCACATCACACCCTCAGATCATGGAGGCTTCCCGAATGTTGAAAGGGAAGAATCCAACCAGCAAGTCCTGGTGACCATGAAAGGTGCCCCAGCCACTACCTTCATCTGGGTAACTAGAGCACCTACAACCTCAGAACAATGTGCCTGATCTACTTCGGTTTCAGTTGCCAAAAATATGGTCACCACCAGGTAGCTGCAGCCAAGCCTATATGTGGTGTCTGTAGTAAGGCACACAACACCGAGGTGTGCCTCAAGGCATACAAAGAAGAAAAGAGGGACACAGCAACCAAATATCCAACTGTGCCCAGAGGCATCACGCCTGGAGCCTGGCTTGCTCTGTCAGGAAAGAGACAGCCCTCAAACGACAAGAGGTTGCCAAAAGCGACCAGACTTGTTCTTTCCCCAGACATAGGTGCCTGGGGGAGCAAGAACAAGTGAAAAGGCCCTCTGACCTCCTAAGAGGAAGGAAGCCACCCAGCCGACACCGGATATCCCAACAAAAGAAATTTCCGACAATGAAAAAGTGCAGAAGAACACAGGAATAAAGGTTCAAAGAGCACTACAAAATCCTCCCCAAGAGATGAAGATCTCCTTTTTGATGAGGAAGATATGACTCAAACTGTACAATGTGTACAGCCAGCCAAGCTGTAGGAGCTTAGACATCAGCCAGGTCTGTGCTTCTGCAGCACATGACCGAGTGATCAAAGGGGGACTTCATGCACACCCACCATCCTGGTTCCCTGCTTGGCACCGGATGCGGCTGGCTATCACATAGCCAACATGCTTGAGACATTCCCTGAGATCGCTCTCATCAATACCCAGAGCCAACGCATGTCAGAGGAGGTGTCCTAGACCTCACCTTGGCCACTGCGACTCTGGTGGAGAGGATTGGCTGTTGTGTCGATGGACTGTCACAAGTGAACATTACGGCACTATAACTACCTCATGGATGCTAGCCCAACACAAATGCACAACCGAATCCAAGATGGAAAACAGACAAGGCCAACTGTTCAGAATGCCTTGGCCCACTGTCTGAGAGCAATGAACCCCCACAAAGTGAAAATGTGGAAGTGCTTGAATCCAGACTTGTAAGTGCCATTATCAGCAGCCTCACTGAGCATACCTAAAACTGGCCTGGGTCCAGGAGTCACAAAGATGCCTGGTACTTTAATGACAGATAGAGAGGTCATCCAGAGTAAATTATGTGCTAAAAACAATTGAAGGCAAAGAACCACTGACAACCTAGCCCCCTACGGGAGGCTGTCAGGTGCCAAGGAAACTGCCAACAGAGTCAGGCAGGAAAAGTGGCTGGAATGTGGAGTCCCTTCGACCACAAACACCCTCTCAGAGCAATGGCAATGGGTCAGGCAGCTACCAGCGGTCAGCCCCAGGTGCACGCACCATGACCCTCAGTCAGAGGTGAACAGACTGGCGCACGAGTTCTCTGCGAGAACAAGCAGCACAGAGAAAGGGCAGCCGAACCCGATAATTTAATGTTATCCTTTCCTGAGGAACTAAGAATGCCTTAAACCAGTTCTAACAGAGCCCCGGGCTCTGATGGGATCTTGTACCCCATCATTTCCCACCTAGGACTAGCAGGTGAGCTTGCACTCTTGCAACTCATCAACAAGTCCTAGGAAACATCCACTCAGTCCAGCCTTATTTAACACATTAATGTCCTGCATCCTCATCATAAACCTTCCAGTGGGGTGCAAGATCATCTCCTATGCTATCATCTCCACTCGACCATACTGCCTAAATAAATACCAGCATTGTCTGGACCTGTGTGTCTGAGTGTTGTTGGACAGGACTAAAGATCTCTGCAGCCAAATCCAAGCCATGGATCTGAGACACAAAGTTCAAGGCACAAGTCTGGAAATCCAAGGAATGGACTTGGAGTGGGTTCAGGACTACCTCTACCTAGGGGTAAGGATAGACCGGACCCTCTCCTTCCAGAAGGAGGTCTAGTACCTGGTTGACCAAACCAAAACAAGACTGTCTGTCATGAGAGCAATGAGTGGGAGACACATAGGAGCTAGACACAAAGTACTAAGATCATTCTATGTACACTGTGGACTATGCCTCAGCCGCTCCAATTGGCACAAAGAGAAAACACAAAGACAAATTGGAGACAGTCCAAAATGAAGCTGCCAGGATCATTCTGGGTGCCCCAAGGTGGGACGAAGGTCCTCAACCTCCTCTTGGAGGCAAACCTTCTCCCTTTTGACTCACGAATTGATCTAATGGCGGCACAATTCCTGTCAAAGGTCATCCAGGTTCCCAGGAACACACGCTTAAGACAGAAAATAGTCAGACGCCTAGAACAAGACAACAAGCTCTTTGCAAACAACTCCTGGCTGTCTCATACATCCAGGGTGTTAATACGCCATCAGCTCAAAGAACAGCTTCTTGCTAAGGGCATGGACTCCCCCCACCTTAACTTTGTCGAAGCCCCGCCGTGGGCACAAACCTCGAGTTTTCCATCATGAGCCTGTCAATGAAAAAGAGTCAGTACCCCACGCCTAGTCTAAAGGCAGAAGACCAGAGGGTCATTGCAGCCATCACTCCTCCGGGTAGTAGATCATACTTCACGGATGGATCAGTCGATCCCTTGAGCCACACTGCAGGCGCGGGTTTTGCAGCAAGGGATGCCACAAAATCCATGATGTAACAGACAACGCCTCCTCGGTACAGGCAGAGGCAGTTGCAATCATGGGAGCCCTAACCCACGCGTCCTGAGGGAAGGACACGTGTCTTACATACACACTCTAGGGCAGCCATTGGCTGTTTTCAGCAGTGCTCACCCAAAGACAACATCTACCTTCTGACTATTATCCTCACAATGGCACAGAGAATTCTTGCTCAGGGTAGAATAATCATAAGCTGGGTCCCCAGCCACATTAGCATCAGAGGGAAAGAGCTGCTAACAGACTAACTGACATTGGCAGGGGTATGCCCAAATCCCATGATAATACAAGCTAGCAGAAAATTACTGGATAGGTGTACTGCAGCCGCTCATTACATTCCTCCTGCAGCTTCACAGAGAGGAAACGAGATCCTCCCCCTCGGCCAGCTGGTACTCATAGCCACAGGCTGTATTGCGCCCACTCCTTCTCTCTACGGTCAAAGCCACTATTTCCCTTTCTGCTGGGAATCCACTCGGGCTTTATCTAGAGGGGGCACTATTAATTAACGTCAAATGTGGGCTCTCCTGTAGTATTCCGTAAGTCATACCTTGATGAACCCACACTATAAAAATACAATAATCATAAGAGGGTTACTGATGATCTAATGTAACTGAGAGAAGGGTAATATCAAACAACTGATAGTCTTACACTTCTTGATATATGAATTATAAATCATTAAACTTGTACAACTAAAAACCTTAATTGACACAGATGTCCACTTCTCCACTAAGGTGTGTAGTATAAACTGTCCTTCTTTTCTCAAATTCCTTCATATCTTCACTGTAAGAGTTCAGAGGACTCCTAAGGATGGCATCTGCTTTACATCTGGTCCATCTCTCCAAGGACATCTCATGAAGCAAACAAAACAACAAAAACAGGGAAACAGAAAACCCCATTCTCCTTGAATGGATTTAAAATCCTCAATAATAAGAGAGAAACATCTGAATGGTATCCATGTGCCACGTGTCAGCCACTAGCTCTTTTGGGCATTTACCAGGCACTGGTCTCTGTTCTCTCTCTCTCTCAGGTTATGGTTCTAGTATCAGGGTTTAACACTGTATATTCTTAACATTTTAACATCTACTCAGATCACATATATTACAAGCATATGGTTCGTCTTACTCCATACATGCATAATACCGGTTAAAGTTACTGAGAGTGACGCACTGAGATAGAGAAAAATGAACATTGCCATCCTGTAGATCATAAAAAATACAGTAGGAAGCAATATAGTTAAATCTGCAGCAGCCTTATATTAACCGGGAAATGACCAAACTAGGCCCCACAGAACACCCCATCGCAGAAGTCCCCATCCATGTTTACCTTGGGAGGACCAAAACAAATGTGACGCGTAACTCATTAATGCCATCTCCCAAGTAGTCCATGTATTACTACGCGCTTGTAAGAACGATTAATATGTAATTAACAGGGCCCGTTTTTTTCCAATTTCATATATTAATGATTTTTTACTTTTATTATACATCTTTTACGTGTTTTGGTAATTATTTACACTATCTTATACAATATCATTGTGCGCCTGCGCGTCTGCCACCGGGAGATTTGACAGGCCGTGCTATGCCATTACGTCGAGAAACGCCGGTGAGTAATGTTTTATTTCGAGTGCTGCGTCGATTCCGGGTCATTTTGAAAGCCATATTGTGGATATACAGGACAAATAGACATTAATCTCTATCACAGCCTGATATTTGAACCCATCAAGTGCCCCAAACGGTTAAAAAAGTGACTAGAAACCAAGCAATTGTGACCATAGACGGAAGTGAAGAAACGTTTGGTGTTTCGCGATATAAAGGTATGTGGTTTTACCCTGGGGGTCCAGGGGGCGTAGCCCCCTGGCTAGGCGTATATATTATCACGGGGGTCCAGGGGTTGTAGCCCCCTGGCTAGGCATAAATATTACCATAGGGGTCCAGGGGGCGTAGCCCCCTAGCTAGGGAATATATAGATCGTAGTGTATAAATCCCACAGGGTTAAGGTTAGGTTGGTTTATTGGTTAGGACGCAATGCACGATTACCACGGGGGATCTGGATTATGTAAAATCCCGTAGATTTTTGCCGAACGATGGGTTTTATCCCCGTAGAGTTTTTCAAACACTGCCGCGGCGGTCCGTAAGTTAAGTTAAGTAAGTTTATTTACCACCCTGGCTATCTGCTCAGGCGTGGGCAATCATGATTACAGTTTTACATATATCTGACATTGTACAGTAGTCTGTAACTACTGTAGTTGTACAAGGTAAAATATAAATATAAATCATACATCATACAAAAATTATTACTTACATATGCATTTGCCACTGTGTTTGAATAACACTGTTATTTGCATACGGGAGTTATCACATAGTAAATTTAGGGTATAGTACGAGTATATCTTCCAATGTATCAGATGAAATGAAATATTCACATAGTTCTTTATACCTCATGTTAGGTGGTCTGAAAGGCTGTATCACATGACATTCCGAGATATAGTGCTCAAGTGTTCGCTTGTTTCTTCGTTACACAGTCTACATCTAGATTCATCTGCACTTCTTGCACCGTGCAGTTGCCAGTACATTCTGTAACCTAAACGTATTCTGGCAATAACCACGTCACAATGTCTGGTTTGACTTCGGTGCCACCCATAGGAAGGCTTGCCATCCCTATACTGATCGTAGTGCCTTATGGTACAGCTTTCAGGCTTTGAGTGTTAATCAGATCTACTAGTTCTTCCTTATGAGAACTTTTCAATATATGTGCAACCCTAGCAAGAGGCATCCAAGATCATGTTCACAATATCCTTGCTGCAGGCTTCTTTCGCCAATTTGTCTACGTGTCGTGCTTGCGTATGCCAACATGAGATGGAGTCCATACAAACTGAATGTTGAAATTGCACTCTCTTGCATAAGTTACGTTACGCTTCATGCCGCTCACAATTTCTTCATCGCCACCTGCTTTGAAAAGAATTTAGCGTCCGAAGAGCACTTTGAGAGTCACAGAAAAACTACTCCAGAGCCCCTAGACATTAAGAATTCCGTTGCGAGGAGTATACCTGCCAGCTCCGTTTGTGTAGTGCTGGCCCAGTTTGTATTCTCATATTAACTGATGTTGTAGTAAGCCATTTTGTATACAGCGCAAGCACAACCAGCTTTGTATCCAGACTGTACGGATCCGTCGGCGTAACACTCATATGCATCATCACCCATAGATTCTGTGTGTTCCGTTACCGTTGCTAGCGCAATTTGTTTCAACACACAGTTATGCACCCTGTTTTTTTGTGGTAGACATGTAAGGTGCACGATCAATGTTGAATTTTTCCATGGTGGAATGGAGCGACCTTTGGTATTTTTACTAATTGGAACATTGAGTTTATAATGTTCATGGAGATTTTGTGTATCAGAGGGCGCGCGTGTGTGTGATTTGTCACGTCTACTTGCGTGATTTATGTTGCAGTGTTTTTGGAAATCTGAGAGATACGAGGGTTCCCTCAGAGCTTGGACCTCAAATATGGTGGAAATAAATATTCTATCAGAAATGGATGGTAAGTTTAATTCTGATCTCATGTTTACTATTCTTGCTGTTCTCGGGGCGCCGAGGATAATACTCATAGCTTCATTTTGCACTACCTCCAAAACTACCTATTTCTGATTCCTTACACTGCAACAAGTGCAGTGCATGGTAGTCTAACAACTGACCTTATAAAAGCCAAGTAAAACAGTCTAGCGAGCTTAACATTGATGCCATGTTCTCTTCCGACAAGAACTTTCAAAGGTTTCAATCTCTCCCAGAGTCTCTTCTTTAGAGAGAGGACCAGGTCTGCATCATTTACATTCACCCGAGATATTTATACTTGTGGCATATGTCAAGCTCCTGGTCACCTATGCGAAAAGTGGGGGGGGTTGATACATGGGTTTAGAGCATTGTTTTCTCAGCGGAAATGACTAATCCACACTCATGTGCCTTTGCTGTGATTTCTGTCGAGAATTATTTGCATCCTCACTTGTGATGATGCTCTGACGCATATGTCATCAGCATAGCATATAATGGATTCACCATTCCCAAGTGGGATATCTGCCACCAGCTTGTGCATGAGGACATTGAACAGCATAGGGCTGAGAACTCCTCCCTGTGGCGTCCCAAGTTCAAAAGACTGTGAAGTGGAACTTCTCACTCCCCTGAACAGGACACTTGCAGATCTGTTCGAGAGATACATTCTAATCAGTTCAATATTTACCCGGATGCCAAAGCTTACTAATTGTTCTAGGATAACTCTCTGTTTGCAATGTCAAAAGCTGACTTAAGGTCAAGAAAAACAGTGTGCTTCCCTGGATTAGAGTGTGAAAAGTACTCTGCAAAGCAATGTTGTGTGCTACGTCCCGATAGAAATCCGTACAGTCTGTGAGATAATTTACCCTGTAACCTGTACCTGAGTCTGTTCAAAATTATCCTTTCTAGAACTTTGCATACACATGAGGTTAATGAAATTGGTCGGTATTTATCAGTGTTTGATTTCGGTATAGGGATGATTAGACTGCGTGTCCAGGAGCCAGGCAGAATACCTTGTGACAAACTTAACCTGTATAGGTGCAAAAGGGGATTACCAGGTACCTGAGCTATAAGGCGGAGGACACTATAGGTAATTCCATCCTCACCTGGGGCGGACGCTTTTCCTTTGATCAGTGCATTGTTCAGTTCCCACTCAGTGATCTCAGCAAAGTCTGAGGGGTCAGTATCAGAAACATCCAATCTCAATGGCAAATTTGCGTGCAATTTAGATTGACTAAGGTGATCCTGAATATTTGTGGGAAGTGAGCTCAATTTGGACGCTCCAGCCCATTGACTAAGGAGCATATCTGCTTGTGCAAGAGGACTATGGAACTGCGGGGTGTTAGTTGGTTTGCCTGAAATTCGTTTAATTTTTTCCAGACCTCCGACATTGAGGTGTTATTGTTAATGCTTTGTAGGAACTGTTCAAAGTGTTCATTTCTGAAATGAGTTTTTAATTCCCGTAGGTTTTTGTTAGCTTTAAGAAATTCAATAAGGTTGTCACGGGTATTATCCTGCTTGTAGATATCATAAAGCTCCTGAACTCGCTTTTGTTCAATTAATAATGTAGGGTCACCGACCCACTTAGGTTGTTTGCAGCGTTGTGAGTTGCTGTTCTTGAAGGTTTTCTTTGGACAGACCCAAGTGTTGTAGTAATCAGTGACCACTGTTGTCATGTCCATGGAAAATTTATCAACACTTGTTACTGTGTAATCATTGTACCAGTCATAGATACGTGATTTAAAGTGATGCTCAAGGTAAGGGGGGATAGAAATTTTGACCCTATTTGTTTTGTGAGTATTATCAACAGCGTATCTCGTTACTATTGCAAAGTGGTCACTGATTAGCTCTGTTGCAAGCATGCTTCTGACGTTTCCATGCACAAGATCCTTCCTATTACATAATCTAGCCTGCCCCCCGCCACGTGAGTTTGCCTGTCTGTATCATATACTGTCATAGATCTGTTGTTCACAAAATGTCGGAACTCTTCGCCATTTTCATTGCATTGACTATCTCCAAATGTATAATGTCTAGCATTAAAATCTCCCATGCATATGTGCCGTGATTCTGAAAGTTGGGCAGTGAATCAGTCTGAAACTTTCTACACCTTGCGTATACATGTACAGAGAGAAAAACCAGAGGCTGTTCGAATATGTAAATGCTGATACTGCACATTATTGTCATTAGATTCTGCACCAACTTATGCGGTATGGTGTCACTGACATAAGTCAATAGGCCTGTCATTCCTGTGTTCGTATAGGAGTGGTAGCCTCTAATTCTAGGGGCGGTTTTTATTTTAGTGACTGATGTGAAGGGCTCTTGTAAACAGATAACGTCAACATTATTGTATGAATATAGTAAAGCAAGTCATTAATTCTTACGGTTGACACCACGTATATTCCATGAAAGAAAAGTAATTGTTTTCTTGTCCCCATCACACCCTATGTTTAACTGATTGGTCAAATTTCTGTTTGATGAAACTCTTTAGTCTGCATATTTCTTGTACTGCATTACGTATTTGTGTTGTATCTTCTTTATCTGTTTGCGCGCTTTCCGCGTATTGATACTATACGCATAATCCGTACCTGATAGCATTTTCTGAGTGATGTCCCACAGATCAGCCGTTTCCTTCGCATCTTCGTCAGCGTCATTTTTACGGTCACTGTCGTCACTGTTTTCAGATGGTCCGCCGTGCGTAATAATAATATCAGAGACCTCATTCGTATTGTCAGCATCACTAACATCACTAACATCATCAGAACGCACGTGCGTAATAATAATATCAGAGACCTCATTCGTATTTTCAACATCACTGACATCACTAACTCATCAGAACGCACATTTTCCCGTCTACACGATCACTTTTGTTCTCCATTATCATTTTTTTCAATCAGCAATCTCTTGCCTGATGCTTTTTTTCATTTCAGCAATCTCTTGCTGATGCTTCTTATTTCCTCGGCCGTATCCATGTCTTTTTCACCAATGGTTTCTCCTGTGCACTGTTTCCTAGGATGGGGAACCCCTGGCAGTTACGGGAATTCCTGTGGGTTGGTGACGTCACGCGGCCAGGGTGGGTGTGTGTGGCTGGGCTGGGCATCGCCACTCCGCGGTCGATGGGTACGGTCGGGGCAGGTGGGGGGGTGCTCGTGGCGGTTTGTGGGGGCAGTTACGGTGCCAGGCCGTCACAACCCTCCGCTCTGCACCTGACGCACCTCTTCACGATGGTGGCGGCGTCCTCATGTCGTTGTCCTTTCCGTCGTTTCTTGCAGGGCAGTCCTTTGCCTGGTGAGCTCCTGCACAGACAGCACACGCTGTGTCCTTCCTGCAATATTTAGCTACGTGGCCATAACCTTGACACTTGTAGCAGACTACAACCTCTGAGCACCACGGTCGAATGGAGCTCGGCTCTATGTATCTTCCAAAGAATTGGTACTCTGTAGGTGGCGGCTGTTCACCGCTCCATACAATGATGAGCCTGTTCAAAGGCTGCCCGTCCTTATAGGTCCTCCGGGCTTTAAAAACGCCCGGAAGATGCAGTGCTTCCTCAGCGGCCGCCTCCTTCGGAAACCTGGTAACCAGGTATTCCCGTATTTTTCTTTTTAGGCTGAACCTCGTCTTTGTTTTGCAACGAGATCCCCGCAACAGTGCCATTAATCATCATGGCCACATATTGTTGTTGTTCTCGTCGTACATAGAAGTAGCGCGAGGATATCTCCCTGCACCATGTCTAGCGGGCCTTCCTCTTGGAGGGGCGGCAGCTGGCTGACCTCCCTCATCCACCTTATTTTATCGACGGAAGTCGTGTCCTCAGGAAAGGCCAGTCTAATGTACCTCTCCCGGGGGGCGATGGGTTCGCGCTTTTGGGTCATTCCGTTGCTTTCTTGGTCAGGTTGCTGGTGTTATTCGGCATGGTTTTCACTTTTTCCTTTTGGTCTGAACGAGTTGGAATCCCTCGTTATCAGCATCAGGGTCGGCAGTCGAATCCACATCGTTTACATCCCTATGTTCGGTGGAATCAATCCCTCCCATAGGGTGGAGGGTTGAGGGGGTGGTAGTTGGCACTGGCACTGGGGGGGCATCGAGCGCGTCCCCACCCTCATCCATGGTAGGACAGTGAGGGGTGGTTGTCCCGTCCGCTTCTTGGGTGATTAATTCCCTGCGGTCGGGCGCGGGGAGGGTGCGAGCGCCAGGTCAAGTGCTGTCACACATACATTCACCAGGTCTCGCCAACGGTCGTTGGTACAGCACCCTGTACCTTAGCATCACACCAGATTCGTAATTTTTACTAGGCACTGTTTTTTCTGGAGTCCCTGACCATAATATCCGACACAATTTGGTGTATGTACACACACACACACCACGCACACTCTGAGTATAAGGACAACCCAGTTGAGGGGGTTTATCCCCGTAAAATCGTCCAGAACACAGGAGAAATCCTGATGACGTCCTGCTTTGGTGTTACTAGGCTTACAACTGGCGGTCCGTAGCCTTTCAAAGATGGCGGGAATGTCCGTAGAGTTTCATTATCCGATTTTAATCGTATTTTTGTGCTTCTTTGGCTCGGGTTTTCGAAAAATCGACTTTTTTACGTTTCATAAATCACTTTCTTTGATTTCTGCAGGTTCTTACTGACATCCAGTATCATCCATAATCCCTCCCCCCTTCAAACCCTGGTTCCCCACGCATCCCCCAAGATCGTTGGGTAGATGAAAGATATAAAAAATCTGATTTTGGAACTTAGTCTCTGGGAGGGTGCGTCGCTCTCGGTAACAATTACCGGAACCTTAATATAACAAGCAACAGTGAAATATACCTGCGTACCCTTTAATTAAAGAGAATGCATTGTGGGGGAAACAAAGAAAACTAAATTTTTTAGGGTAAACTCGCATATTTTACACTGTTTCCTTATCTTAGTGTAATAGTATAACCATATATAGTACCTGATACAAAAATAGTAAAATAAAGTATCATCTCTCTAAGAAAATATAATATCATCTTTCAAAAAAATTATTTAAGTTCTAATTGTCTTACACAGCTAAAGACTAATTAAATGAGGTATACATAAGTAACATATGCATAAAGACTAAGTAAGTGAGGTATACCAAGGGTGGTCACAGACGAATTTTTGGGTCATTCTTCACAGAATACGCCTAGGTTTCCACTGTGCATGGCAGATCATAGAGACAATAGACCGTGAAGAGAGGTGTTGCATGCATTGCGGCGAGCCAAACGCCACACTCGTACATTACTTGTGAGCACACACAATTCCTGAGACAAGGTCCGCCGACAACAGTCGTCGTGCTGGTAAAGAGATTATGCGATATGCTTACACCATGGCGGCAGGAGCACCTGCTGGCAATCCCTCCGCCACAGTAAGCACCGAGTGTCAGAAAACAAAATGAGACAACCATAAAAAGCTGACAGGGGCCGGGCCATATATGGAAGGCCCGGGCGAAGCTAGAACTTCGCAAATCTCTATTGTATCATCATCCCTTTCACCTTCCTTGTGTGCCTTCAGGCACACCTCGGTGTTGTATGCTCTTGCTACAGGACACCACATTTAGGCTTGGCCTTGCAGCTAGCCTGGTGGTGACCGTATCTTTGGCACTTAAAGCACCAAAGTGGCTCAGGTACGTATGTTCTTAGGCTGAAGGAGCCCCAGTTACCCAGATCAAGGGTAGTGATTGGGGCTCCTTTCAAGATCAACAGGAATTGCCTGGTTGGAGTCTTCCCTTTCGACATTCGGGAAGCCTCCATGACCTGTGGGTGTGATGTGATCAGATCCACATCATACAAAAAGTGAGAAGCCAAGTAGCATCATCTTACTCTCCTATCATCGGGATTCAGTGGTGAGAGACACACTTTCCTCCCATCATTAAGCTCCTTGGTTTCCTGCAGGAAATTCAGGGTAGCTTGGTCTTTGGGCATAATAATCATGCCCTGGTGTCTGGCAACCCGGATTGACAACCGGATTTTTCGCAGCATCTCCAATGCTCTTACCAGTCGGTAGGTACCGTCGAAGCCTTCAGGTTTAGGGGGAGCCTTAAACTGTGGGAAACGCCTAGGGGATCCAGACTCTGCCTCAGAGTCTTAAATTCTGGGCTACAGTCATGGAAACAGCAGCTGTTTCGGCTGGTTCAGCTTCCTATCTCGGTCAGGGAGGACGTCTGAGGGCTTGTCAGAGATCTCTCTGATTTGGCTGCTAGCCTGGAGAGGCCAGCACGAGAGTCCATCTGGTGGACAATCTCATGAACAGACATATTTTTGGCTGATGTCGTGTCCGTCTTAACAGCAAGTCTCACAGAGTCAACCTGTGCTTTGCATTTCCTCTCGCCACTAGAAGCCATGTATGGTTTCAGAGTGACTTCCGTAGTCAGGTTCTTGCATGGTTTGTCAACATTTATATCTCTTTCTTGTGGGGGGTTTGTAGGAGCGTTGCCATAAAATAAGCAGTCTTTATCCTCTCACGCCCCACCCACCAACGGGTCCAACAAGGGGAAGCTGTATGTTAGAAACTAATGTCTAACAGCCACAGGGTGTTAAACATTAGTTATATGCAGCCAAGGCTGTTGTATCGCCACTCACGGGACCAGTGTGAATGCCAACAGCGACATTGACTGCTTGACCCTAGCTTCCCGAAGGAGACCAGCCGATTGATCGACCGGACCAAGATCAGACCACCGTCTTGCTGGAATAAGGGACCAAAGAGTCGTGTTGCTAGCCGCAGGTCATACTCATGTACGGCATCGCTCAACCTCCAGGACTCCCGTCTCCACAGCGCACAGGTATGCCACGCACGGCAAACACGTGGGTAGGTGTGAACCCCTGGGGAGAGACCAGAGGGGATGCCCTTCCACCTACAAGATGGCATCACAGTGTTTAGAACCCTTTCTTCCTCCCTCCAGTCAAAAAGCCACCCAGAGAGGGAGCTCTAGTCCTGCCACCTCTAAGAGGCAGGACCACGATTGTTCTCTGTCTTACGAACGTGCCCTTTTATGCGGCGGTTCCTACGAGGGCGGATGTTATTCCTGTACGAAAGAGAAAGCCGGACGACCCTGCGTCCACCCAAGGAGAAGAACAGCTGCTGGACAGAGATGTGAAGTGTGCCATCTGGTCTTGCTAGGTATTGTTGGCATATGTGCGTGTATATATATATATATATATATATATATATATATATATATATATATATATAGATATATATATATATATATATACATGATATATGTATATATCTATATATATATATATATATATATACATATATTAATATATATATATCAACACATTTATACATATATATATATATATATATATATATATATATATATATATATATATATATATATATATGTACATATATATATATATATGTACATATAATATATATTGTACATTATATATATATATAAATATATATATATATATTATATATAATTAATATATAGATATAGATATATACAATATATATCAACACATTTATATATATATATATATATATATATATATATATATATATATATATATATATATATATATATATATATATATATATTATATATATATATATAATATATATATGTATGTATATGTATATATATATAATATATATACATATACATACATATATATATATATATATATATATATATAATATATATATATATATATATATATTAATAAAACAACATCCGGAAGGTGGTGCTCCACACATCTGTCCCTAGCTAAACAAAGGCTGCGCCTTCCTGTCGCTGCCTCCTGAGTACCCCTTATCACAGGAAGCAGCCACTTCGCACCATCACATCCTGAGCCTGGCTCACTCAAGGACCTCCTAGGTGACCTACATGTCCCCCTCGAGCAAGCCAACGACTCACCCCTCTGTAACGGTCTGATAAACCTGACACTCCAGCCGCAGAAGCAAGCGCCGCCCAGGATGTAGCCGCTGAATAAAAGGGGGACATTCGCCATACCTCGACAGAAGGAGCTCAGCTTGCATCCACTCACCTTGTAGCAAATGAAGCCAAAAGCAAGGGCACTTTCATTATCCGCCTTAAGTCCATCTCTCGTGTCGCTCACATCTGGTGGCAGCGGTGTCCACGAGCCTCACAACGCCGATAGTTCGCCGACTGCCCTGCAGCGCTACGCTACCTGCCGACGTCTGTCGCTGACCACGCTTCCGTTTCGGGGTAAGTCTACTCTTGTGTATGGCCAGTTTCCTACCCTCTCGAACACCTATCGATACCTGTTTCCCTTGAGACCTTTGTTCTTTTCACGTTTTCTCTGTAATTAAAAATCTCCGACTGATAATTCTATCTTGGAAATAGATGCAGCCATAGTTGTTTTTTTTTTTTTTTTTTTTTTTACGGTAGGTTCATGTCTGAGCCGCCGTGGTCACAGCATGATACTTAATTGTAGTTTCATGTTGTGATGCTCTTGGAGTGAGTACTTGGTAGGGTCCCCAGTTTCCCTTTTCCCCGGAGAGTGCCGGTGTTACCTTTTTTAGGTAATCATTTTTTCGATAATAGTTGGTATAGAAAAGACATTTTAACAAACAAACAAGCAAACGACACCGCACATTTTACCAGCGATTCTCCTTTACATAACGTTGACACCTTCCCCCTCCTCCTTCCCCTACAGCCCCTCGTCCCCGTGCACCTCATTTTCCTCTCTCCACAATGCCTTCAGACTCCTCCACAACCACTAACCCAAGCTTCCTCCAGCCCTATTCAGTTGTTACCAAGTTTGACGGCAGCTTGAATCTAGACATAGATTCCTTGATCAAGGAAATTGAGGAATTTATAGTATCAACGGGGACACCAAGATCAGACAATGGGTTCGATAAAAAATGTCGAAATGCTGTTCATTCCCGTCTTTACCTTAAACCCCACCAAAGGTTAGGGAAGCGTTTTATGCTTTTTACCACCAACCTAACCCTTTTGGGAATTGTTTAAACAAGAATTTGGCATTCTATCCAGACTCTCTTAGGTTTATCATGTACAACAGCTCGCCAGGATTTTTAGCTTACGGCCCCAGTCATTTTTTTACGCTGACCTCCGGCCCATTGTAATCGCGTCAGACTTGCAGTGAATAAGTGGATTTCTTCCTTTCAAACATCAGTCGAGCATTTTTTGAACCACATCTCACAATGAATATATGCTTACTTCACTTCAGCATTATTTGCATCCAACCCGCCCCTCCTGCCCTTACCTGCCCGCCTAACCCTCGGTCCAGGTAGCAGCATAACGCCAGGGCGTTATGCTGCTACCTGGACCGAGGGTTAGGGCGGGCAGGTAAGGGCAGGAGGGGGGGGTTGGATGCAAATAATGCTGAAGTGAAGTAAAGCATATATTCTTTGTGAGATGGGGTATCACAAAATGCTCGACTGATGTTTGAAAGGAAGAAATCCACTTATTCACTGCAAGTCTGACGCGATTACAATGGGCGCGGAGGTCAGGTAAGAAAATGACTGGGGCCGTAAGCTAAAAATCCTGGCGAGCTGTTGTACATGATCAACCTAGAGGGGTCTGGATAGAATGCCAAATTCTTGCTTAAACAATTCCCACAAGGGGTTAGGTTGGTGGTAAAAAGCATGAAACGCTTCCCTAACCTTTTGGTGAGGTAAGGTAAAGACGGGAATGAACAGCATTTCGACATTTTTTATCGAACCCATTGTCTGTTTCTTGGTGTCCCGTTGATACTATAAATTCCTCAATTTCCTTGATCAAGGAATCTATGTCTAGATTCAAGCTGCCGTCAAACTTGGTAACAACTGAATAGGGCTGGAGGAAGCTTGGGTTAGTGGTTGTGGAGGAGTCTGAAGGCATTGTGGAGAGGGGAAAAAATGAGGTGCACGGGGACGAGGGGCTGTAGGGGAAGGAGGAGGAGGAAGGTGTCTAACTTTATGTAAAGGAGAATCGCTGGTGAAAGTGCGGTGTCGTTTGCTTGTTTGTTTGTTAAAAATGTCTTTTCTATACCAACTATTATCGAGAAAATGATTACCTAAAAAAGGTAACACCGGCACTCTCCGTGGAAAGGAACTGGGGACCCTACCAAGTACTCACTCCAAGAGCATCACAACATGAAAACTACAATTAAGTATCATGCTGTGACCACGGCGGCTCAGACAGAAACCTACCGTAAAAAAAAAAAAAAAAAAAAAAAAACAACTATGGCTGCATCTATTTCCAAGATAGAATTATCAGTCGGAGATTTTTAATACAGAGAAACGTGAAAAGAACAAAAGGGCTCAAGGGAAACAGGTATCGATAGGTGTTCGAGAGGGTAGGAAACTGGCCATACACAAGAGTAGACTTACCCCGAAACGGAAGCGTGGTCAGCGACAGACGTCGGCAGGTAGCGTAGCGCTGCAGGGCAGTCGGCGAACTATCGGCGTTGTGAGGCTCGTGGACACCGCTGCCACCAGATGTGAGCGACACGAGAGATGGACTTAAGGCGGATAATGAAAGTGGCCTTGGCTTTTGGCTTCATTTGCTACAAGGTGAGTGGATGCAAGCTGAGCTCCTTCTGTCGAGGTATGGCGAATGTCCCCCTTTTATTCAGCGGCTACATCCTGGGCGGCGCTTGCTTCTGCGGCTGGAGTGTCAGGTTTATCAGACCGTTACAGAGGGGTGAGCGTTGGCTTGCTCGAGGGGGACATGTAGGTCACCTAGGAGGTCCTTGAGTGAGCCAGGCTCAGGAGTGGATGGTGCGAAGTGGCTGCTTCCTGTGATAAGGGGTACTCAGGAGGCAGCGACAGGAAGGCGCAGCCTTTGTTTAGCTAGGGACAGATGTGTGGAGCACCACCTTCCGGATGTTGTTTATAATATATATAATATATAAATATATATATATATATATATATATATATATATTATATAATATAGATATATATATATATATATATAATATATAGATATATATATATATATATAATATATATCTATATATACACACACATACACGCGTGCGCGCACACACACACATATATATACATATGTATATACATATATTGTATATATAAAATATCATTGCATTTATATATATATATATATATATAAAATATATATATATATATATTTTATATATATATATATATATTTTATATATCTATATACACACACACACATACACGCGTTGCTCGCACACACACACACATATATACATAGATATACATATATTATATATAATATCATCATTTATATATATATATATAATATATATAATTATATATATATAATAATATATATATAATATATATGTATATATATATAATAATATAATATATATATATAATATGTATATAAAATTATATATATATAAAATATATATATATATATATATATATTATATATATCAACACTTTTATACATATAGATATATACATATATATATGTATATATATATATATATATATATAATATATATATATATATATATATATACACGCACATATGCCAACAATACATAGCAAGACCAGATGGCACACTTCACATCTCTGTCCAGCAGCGTTCTTCCCCTTTGGGTGGACGCAGGGTCGTCGGCTTTCTCTTTTCGTACAGGAATAAACATCCGACCTCGTAGGGAACCGCCGCATAAAAGGGCACGTTTGTAAGACAGAGAACAATCGTGGTCCTGCCTCTTAGAGGTGCAGGACTAGAGCTCCCTCTCTGGGTGGCTGTTTGACTGGAGAGGGAGGAAGAAAGGGTTCTAAACACTGTGATGCCATCTTGTAGGGGGAAGGGCATCCCCTCTGGTCTCTCCCCAGGGGTTCACACCTACCCAGTGTTTGCCGTGGTGGCATCCCGTGCGCTGTGGAGACGGGAGCCTTGGAGGTTGAGCGATGCCGTGCATGAGCACGCCCTGCGGCTAGCAACACGCCTCTTTGGTCCCTTATTCCAGCAAGACGGTGGTCTGATCTTGGTCCGGTCAGATCAATCGGCTGGTCTCCTTCGGGAAGCTAGGGTCAAGCAGTCAATGTCGCTGTTGGCATTCACACTGGTCCCGTGAGTGGCGATACAACAGCCTTTTGGTGCATATAACTAATTTTTAACAACCCTGTGGCTGTTAGACTTAGTTCTAACATACAGCTTCCCTTGTTGGCCCCTTTGGTGGGTGGGGGCGTGAGAGGATAAAAAAAAATGCTTATTTTATGGCCCAAACGCTCCTAAAAAACCCCCCACAAGAAAGAGATATAAATGTTGAAAACCATGCAAGACCCTGACTACGGAAGTCACTCTAAAACCAACATGGCTTCTAGGGGCCCAAGAGAAAATGCAAAGTACAGGTTGACTCTGTGAGACTTGCTTTTTAAGACGGAAAACGACATCAGCCAAAATATGTCTTTTCATGAGTTTGTCCACCAGATGGACTCTCGTGGGGCCCTCTCCAGGCTAGCAGCCAAATCAGAGAGATCTCTGACAAGCCCTCAGACGTCCTCCCTGACCGAGATAGGAAGCTGAACCAGCCGAAAAAAGCTGCTGTTTCCATGACTGTAGCCCAGAATTTAAGACTCTGAGGCAGAGTCTGGATCCCCTAGGCGTTTCCCACAGTTTAAGGTCCCCCTAAACCTGAAGGCTTCGACGGTACCTACCGACTGGTAAGAGCATTTGGGGATGCTGCGAAAA
This sequence comes from Penaeus monodon, assembly GCF_015228065.2. NCBI lineage: Eukaryota > Metazoa > Arthropoda > Malacostraca > Decapoda > Penaeidae > Penaeus > Penaeus monodon. The sequence continues at coordinate 22,464 of NW_023664992.1, read as the reverse complement.
AACCGGTTGTCAATCCGGGTTGCCCGACACCAGGGCATGATTATATGCCCAAAGACCAGCTACCCTGAATTTCCTGCAGGAAACCAAGGAGCTTAATGATGGGAGGAAGTGTGTCTTCCCCCACTGAATCCCGACGTTTAGGCGAGTCAAGATGGTGCTACTTGGCTTCTCACTTTTTTATGATGGGATCTGATCACATCACACCCACAGGTCATGGAGGCTTCCCGAATGTCGAAAGGGAAGACTCCAACCAGGAAAATTCCTGTTGATTTGAAAGGAGCCCAATCACTACCCTTGATCTGGGTAACTGGGGCTCCTTCAGCCTAAGAACATACGTACTGAGCCATTTTGGGTGCTTTTAAGTGCCAAAGATACGGTCACCACCAGGCTAGCTGCAAGGCCAAGCCAAATGTGGTGTCTGTAGCAAGAGCATACAACACCGAGGTGTGCCTGAAGGCACACAAGGAAGGGTTTGAAAGGGATGATGATACAATAGAGATTTGCGAAGTTCTAGCTTCGCCCGGGCCTTCCAATATGGCCCGGCCCCTGTCAGCTTTTTATGGTTGTCTCTTTTTGTTTTCTGACACTCGGTGCTTACTGTGGCGGAGGGATTGCCAGCAGGTGCTCCTGCCGCCATGGTGTAAGCATATCGCATAATCTCTTTACCAGCACGAGGGGACTGTTGTCGGCGGACCTTTTTCTCAGGAATTGGTGTGCTCACAAGTAATGTACGAGTGTGGCGTTTGGCTCGCCGCAATGCAGCAACACCTCTCTTCACGGTCTATTGTCTCTATGATTGCCATGCACAGTGGAAACCTAGGCGTATTCTGTGAAGAATGACCCAAAAATTCGTCTGTGACCCCCCTTGGTATACCTCACTTACTTGTCTTTATGCCATAGTTACTTATGTATACCTCTTTTAATTAGTCTTTAGCTGTGTAAGACAATTAGAACTTAAATAATTTTTTTGAAAGATGATATTATATTTTTTTAGAGAGATGATACTTTATTTTACTATTTTTGTATCAGGTACTATATATGGTTATACTATACACTAAGATAAGGAAACAGTGTAAAATATGCGAGTTACCCAAAAAAAATTTAGTTTCTTTGTTTCCCCCCAATGCATTCTCTTTAATTAAAGGGTACGCAGGTTATTTCACGTTGCTTGTTATATTAAGGTTCCGGTAATGTTACCGAGAGCGACGCACCCTCCCAGAGACTAATTTCCCAAAAATCAGATTTTTATATCTTTCCTCTCCCCAAACGATCTTGGGGGATGCGTGGGGAACCAGGGTTTGAAGGGGGGAGGGATTATGGATGATATGGATGTCAGTAAGAACCTGCAGAAATCAAAGAAAGTGATTTATGAAACGTAAAAAAGTCGATTTTTCGAAAACCCGAGCCAAAGAAGCACAAAAATACGATTAAAATCGGATAATGAAACTCTACGGACATTCCCGCCATCTTTGAAAGGCTACGGACCGCCAGTTGTAAGCCTAGTAACACCAAAGCAGGACGTCATCAGGATTTCTCCTGTGTTCTGGACGATTTTACGGGGATAAACCCCTCACTGGGTTGTCCTTATACTCAGAGTGTGCGTGGTGTGTGTGTGTGTACATACACCAAATTGTGTCGGATATTATGGTCAGGGACTCCAAAAAAAAACAGTGCCTAGTAAAAATTACGAATACTGAGTGTGATGCTAAGGTAACGGGGTTTGCTGTACCAACGACCGTTGGCGAGACCTGGTGAATGTATGTGTGACATCACTTGACCTGGCGCTCGCACCCTCCCCGCCCCCGACCGCAGGGAATAATCACCCAAGAAGCGGACGGGAACCCACCCCCTCACTGTCCTACCAGGGGATGAGGGTGGGGACGCGCTCGATGCCCCCCCAGTGCCAGTGCCAACTACCACCCCCTCAACCCTCCACCCTATGGGAGGGATTGATTCCACCGAACATAGGGATGTAAACGATGTGGATTCGACTGCCGACCCTGATGCTGATAACGAGGGATTCCAAACTCGTTCAGACCAAAAGGAAAAAAGTGAAAACCATGCCGAATAACACCAGCAACCTGACCAAGAAAGCAAACGGAATGACCCAAAAGCGCGAACCCATCGCCCCCCGGGAGAGGTACATTAGACTGGCCTTTCCTGAGGACACGACTTCCGTCGATAAAATAAGGTGGATGAGGGAGGTCAGCCAGCTGCCGCCCCCCCAAGAGGAAGGCCGCTGGGACATGGTGCAGGGGAGATGGATATCTCGCGCTAAGTCTAGGGTACGACGAGAACAACAACAATATGTGGCCATGATGATTAATGGCACTTTTGCGGGATCTCTTTGCAAAACAAAGACGAGGTTCAGCCTAAAAGAAAAAATACGGGGAATCCCTGGTTACCAGGTTTCCGAAGGAGGCGGCCTGAGGAAGCACTGCATCTTCCGGGCGTTTTTAAACCCCGGAGGACTATAAGGACGGGCAGCCTTTGAACAGGCTCATCATTGTATGGAGCGGTGAACAGCCGCCACCTACAGAGTCCCAAATTTCTTTGGAAGATACATAGAGCCGAGCTCCATTCGACCGGGGTGCTCAGGGGTTTGTAGTCTGCTACAAGTGTCAAGGTTAGGGCCACGTAGCTAAATATTGCAGGAAGGACACAGCGTGTGCTGTCTGTGCAGGAGCTCACCAGGCAAAGGACTCCCCTGCAAGAAACGAGGAAAGGACAACGACAATGAGGACGCCGCACCATCGTGAAGAGGTGCTCAGGTGCAAGAGCGGGGGTGTGAGGGCCCCTGGCACCGTAACTGCCCCCACAAACCGCCACGAGCACCCCCCCCACCTGCCCCGACCGTACCCATCCGACGCGGAAGGGCGATGCCCAGCCCAGCCACACCACCCACCCTGGGCCGCGTGGACGTCCACCAACCCACGGGAAATTCCCCGTAACTGCCAGGGGATTCCCCACCCTAGGAAACAGTGCCAAGGAGAAACCATTGGTGAAAAAGACATGGATACGGCCGAGGAAATAAGAAGCATCAGGCAAGAGATTGCTGAAATGAAAAAAAGCATCAGGCAAGAGATTGCTGAATTAAAAAAAAATGATAATGGAGAACAAAAGTGATCGTGTAGCAGGGAAAATGTGCGTTCTGATGATGTTAGTGATGTTGAAAATACGAATGAGGTTCTGATATTATTATTACGCACGTGCGTTCTGATGATGTTAGTGATGTTAGTGATGCTGACAATACGAATGAGGTCTCTGATATTATTTTTACGCACGGCGGACCATCTGAAAACAGTGCGACAGTGACCGTAAAAATGACGCTGACGAAGATGCGAAGGAAACGGCTGATCTGTGGGACATCACTCAGAAAATGCTATCAGGTACGGATTATGCGTATAGTATCAATACGCGGAAAGCGCGCAAACAGATAAATAAAGAAGATACAACACAAATACGTAATGCAGTACAAGAAATATCCCAGACTAAAGAGTTTCATCAAAAAAGAAATTTGACCAATCAGTTAAACATAGGGTGTGATGGGGGACAAAAAAAACAATTACTTTTCTTTCAGGGAATATACGTGGTGTCAACCGTAGAATTAAGACTTGCTTTACTATATTATAACAATAATGTTGACGTTATCTGTTACAAGACCCCTTTTCACATCAGTCACTAAAATAAAAACCGCCCCTTGAATTAGAGGGTACCACCCCTATACGAACACAGGAATGACAGGCCTATGACTTAGTCAGTGACCACCATACCGCATAAGTTGGTGCAGAAATCTAATGACAATAATGTGCAGTATCAGCATTTACATATCGAACAGCCTCTGGGTTTTCTCTCTGTACAATGTATACGCAAGGTGTAGAAAGTTTCGATGATTCACTGCCCAAAATTTCAGAATCACGGCACAATATGCATGGGAGATTTTTATGATGGGCATTATACATTTGGAGATAGTCAATGCAATGAAAATGGCGAAGAGTTCCGACATTTTGTGAACAACAGATCTATGACAGTATATGATACAGACAGGCAAACTCACGTGGCGGGGGGCAGGCTAGATTATGTAATAGGAAGGGATCTTGTGCATGGAAACGTCAGAAGCATGCTTGCAACAGAGCTAATCAGTGACCACTTTTCAATAGTAACGAGATACGCTGTTGATAATACTCAGTCACAAAAACAAAATAGGGTCAAAATTTTTATCCCCCCTTACCTGAGCAAACACTTTAAATCACGTATCTATGACTGGTACAATGATTACACAGTAACAAGTGTTGATAAATTTTCCATGGACAGACAACCCGTGGTCACTGATTACTACAACACTTGGGTCTGTCCAAAGAAAACCTTCAAGAACAGCAATCCCCAACGCTGCAAACAACCTAAGTGGGTCGGTGACCCACATTATTAATTGAACAAAAGCGAGTTCAGGAGCTTTATGATATCTACAAGCAGGATAATACCCGTGACAACCCTTTTTGAATTTCTTAAAGCTAACAAAAAACCTACGGGGAAATTAAAAATCATTTCAGAAATGAACACTTTGAAAAAGTTCCTACAAAGCATTAACAATAACACCTCAATGTCGGAGGTCTGGAAAAAAAATTTAAAAGAATTTCAGGCAAACCAACTAACACCCCGCAGTTCCATAGTCCTCTTGCACAAGCAGATATGCTCCTTTGTCAATGGGTGGAGCGTCAAATTGAGTCACTTCCCACAAAATTCAGGATCACCTTAGTCAATCTAAAATTGCACGCAAATTTGCCATGAGATTGGATGTTCTGATACGACCCCTCAGACTTTTCTGAGATCCTGAGTGGGAACTGAACAATGCACTGATAAAAAGGAAAAGCGTCCGCCCCCCGGGGAGGATGGAATTACCTATAGGTGTCCCCGCCTTATAGCTCAGGTACTGGTAATCCCCTTTTGCACCTATACAGGTTAAGTTTGTCACAAGGTATTCTGCCTGGCTCCTGGGGCACGCAGTCTAATCATCCCTATACCGAAATAAAACACTGATAAATACCGACCAATTTCACTAACCTCATGTGTATGCAGTTCTAGAAAAGATAATTTGAACAGACTCAGGTACAGGTTACAAGGTAAATTATCTCACAGACTGTACGGATTCTATCGGGCGTAGCACACAACATTGCTTTGCAGAGTACTTTTCACACTCTAATCCAGGAAGCACACTGTTTTTTTTGACCTTAAGTCAGCTTTTGACATTGCAAACAGAGAAGTTATCCTAGAAAAAATTTGTAAGCTTTGGCATCCGGGGTAATATATTTATCTGTATTAGAATGTATCTCTCGAAAAGATCTGCAAGTGTCCTGTTCAGGGGAGTGAGAAGTTCCACTTCACAGTCTTTTGAACTTGGGACGCCACAGGGGAGGAGTTCCAGCCCTATGCTGTTCAAGTCCTCATGCACAAGCTGGTGGCAGATACCACTTGGGGAGGTGAATCCATTATATGCTATGCTGATGACATATGCGTCAGAGCATCATCACAAGTTTAGGATGCAAATAATTCTCGACAGAAAACACAGCAAAGGCACATGAGTGTGGGTTAGTCATTTCCGCTGAGAAAAACAATGGCTCTAAACCCATGTATCATACCCCCACCCACTTTTCGCATAGGTGACCCGGAGCTTGACATATGCCACAAGTATAAATATCTCGGGGTGAATGTAAATGATGCAGACCCGGTCCTCTCTCTAAAGAAGAGACTCTGGGAGAGATTGAAACTTTGAAAGTTCTTGTCGGAAGAGAAACATGGCATCAATGTTAAGCTCGCTAGACTGTTTTACTTGGCTTTTATAAGGTCAGTTGTAGATACCATGCACTGCACTTGTTGCAGTGTAAGGAATCAGAAAAGGTAGTTTGGAGGTAGTGCAAAATGAAGCTATTTAGGATTATCCTCGGCGCCCCGAGAACAGCAAGGATAGTAAACATGAGATAGAATTAAACTTACCATCCATTTCTGATAGAATAATATTTATTTCCACCATATTTTGGGGGCAAAGCTCTGAGGGGGAAACCCCCGTATCTCTCAGATTTCCAAAAACAACTGCCCAAAATAAAATCACGCAAGTAGACGTGACAAATCACACACACGCGCGCCCCCTGATACACAAAATCTCCATGAACATTATAAAACTCAATGTTCCAATTAGTAAAAATACCAAAAGGTCGCTCCATTCCACCATGGAAAAATTCAACATTGATCGTGCACCTTACATGTCTACCCCAAAAAAAAAAGGGTGCATAAAATGTGTGTTGAAACAAATTGCGCTAGCAACGGTAACGGAAACACACAGAATCTATGGGTGATGATGCAATGAGTGTTTCGCCGACGGATCCGTACAGTCTGGATTTCAAAGCTGGTTGTGCTTGCGCTGATACAAAAATGGCTTTCACAACATCAAGTTAATATGAGAATACAAAACTGGGCCCGCACTACACAAACGTAGCTGGCAGGTATACTCCTCGCAACGGAATTCTTAATGTCTAGGGGCTCTGGAGTAGTTTTCTGTGACTCTCAAAGGCTCTTCGGACGCTAAATTCTTTCAAAGAGGTGGCGATGAAGAAATTGTGAGTTGCATTAAGCGTAACGTAACCTATGCAACAGAGCGTAATTTCAACATTCAGTTTGTATGGATACCATCTCATGTTGGCATACGCAAGCACGACCACGTAGACAAATTGGCGAAAGAAGCCTGCAGCAAGGATATTGTGAACATAGATCTTGGGATGCCTCTTGCTAGGGTTGCACATATATTGAAAAGTTCCATAAGGAAGAACTAGTAGATCTGATTAACACTCAAAGGGCCTGAAAGCGTACCATAAGGCACTACGATCAGTATAGGGAGGCAAGCCTTCCTATGGGTGGCACCGAAGTCAAACCAGACATTGTGACGGGTTATTGCCAGAATACGTTTAGGTTACAGAATGTACGGGCAACTGCACGGTGCAAGAAGTGCAGAGAATCTAGATGGTGATGTGTAACGAAGAAAACAAACGAACACTTGAGAAACTATATCTCGGAATGTCATGTGATACAGCCTTTCAGACCACCTAACATGAGGTATAAAGAAACTATGTGAATATTTCTTTTCATTGATACATTGGAAGATATACTCGTACTATACCCTAAATTTACTATGTGATAACTCCCGTATGCAAATAACAGTGTTATTCAAAACACAGTGGCAAATGCATATGTAAGTAATAATTTTTGTATGATGTATGTTTTATATTTATATTTTACCTTGTACAATACAGTAGTTACAGACTACTGTACTATGTCAGATATGTGTAAAACTGTAATCATGATTGCCCACGCCTGAGCAGATAGCCAGGGTGGTAAATAAACTTACTTAATTAACTTACGGACCGCCGGGGCAGTGTTTGAAAAAACTCTAGGGGGATAAAACCCATCGTTCGGCAAAAATCTACTGGATTTCCCATAATCCGGATCCCCTGTCGTAATCGTGCATTTGCGTCCCAACCAATAAACCAACCTAACCCTAACCCTGTGGGTTTTATACACTACGATCTATATAATCCCTAGCTAGGGGGCTACGCCCCCTGGACCCCTATGGTAATATTTATGCCTAGCCAGGGGGCTACAACCCCTGGACCCCCGTGATAATATATACGCCTAGCCAGGGGGCTACGCCCCCTGGACCCCCAGGGTAAAACCACATACCTTTATTCAGCGAAATACCAAACTTTTCTTCACTTCCGTCTATGGTCACAATTGCTTGGTTTCTAGTCACTTTTTAACCGTTTGGGGCACTTGATGGGTTCAAATATCAGGCTGTGATAGAGATTAATGTCTATTTGTCCTGTATATCCACAATATGGCTTTCAAAATGACCCGGAATCGACGCAGCACTCGAAATAAAACATTACTCACCGGCGTTTCTCGACGTAATGGCATAGCACGGCCTGTCAAATCTCCCGGTGGCAGACGCGCAGGCGCACAATGATATTGTATAAGATAGTGTAAATAATTACCAAAAAAACGTAAAAGATGTATAATAAAAGTAAAAGAATCCCATTAAATATATGAAATTGGAAAAAAACGGGCCCTGTTAATTACATATTAATCGTTCTTACAAGCGCGTAGTAATACATGGACTACTTGGGAGATGGCATTAATGAGTTACGCGTCACATTTGTTTTGGTCCTCCCAAGGTAAACATGGATGGGGACTTCTGCGATGGGGTGTTCTGTGGGGCCTAGTTTGGTCATTTCCCGGTTAATATAAGGCTGCTGCAGATTTAACTATATTGCTTCCTACTGTATTTTTTATGATCTACAGGATGGCAATGTTCATTTTTCTCTATCTCAGTGCGTCACTCTCAGTAACTTTAACCCGGTATTATGCATGTATGGAGTAAGACGAACCATATGCTTGTAATATATGTGATCTGAGTAGATGTTAAAATGTTAAGAATATACAGTGTTAAACCCTGATACTAGAACCATAACCTGAGAGAGAGAGAGAACAGAGACCAGTGCCTGGTTTAAATGCCCAAAAGAGCTAGTGGCTGACACGTGGCACATGGATACCATTCAGATGTTTCTCTCTTATTTTTGAGGATTTTAAATCCATTCAAGGAGAATGGGGTTTTCTGTTTCCCTGTTTTTGTTGTTTTGTTTGCTTCATGAGATGTCCTTGGAGAGAGGGACCAGATGTAAAGCAGATGCCATCCTTAGGAGTCCTCTGAACTCTTACAGTGAAGATATGAAGGAATTTGAGAAAAGAAGGACAGTTTATACTACACACCTTAGTGGAGAAGTGGACATCTGTGTCAATTAAGGTTTTTAGTTGTACAAGTTTAATGATTTATAATTCAATATATCAAGAAGTGTAAGACTATCAGTTGTTTGATATTACCCTTCTCTCAGTTACATTAGATCATCAGTAACCCTCTTATGATTATTGTATTTTTATAGTGTGGGTTCATCAAGGGTATGACTTACGGAATACTACAGGAGAGCCCACATTTGACGTTAATTAATAGTGCCCCCTCTAGATAAAGCCCGAGTGGATTTCCCAGCAGAAAGGGAAATAGTGGCTTTGACCGTAGAGAGAAGGAGTGGGCGCAATACAGCCTGTGGCTATGAGTACCAGCTGGCCGAGGGGGAGGATCTCGTTTCCTCTCTGTGAAGCTGCAGGAGGAATGTAAAGAGCGGCTGCAGTACACCTATCCAGTAATTTTCTGCTAGCTGTATTATCATGGGATTTGGGGCATACCCCCTGCCAATGTCAGTTAGTCTGTTAGCAAGCTCTTTCCCTCTGATGCTAATGTGGGTGGGGACCCAGCTTATGATTATTCTACCCTGAGCAAGAATTCTCTGTGCCATTGTGAGGATAATAGTCAGAAGGTAGATGTTGTCTTTGGGTGAGCACTGCTGAAAACAGCCAATGGCTGCCCTAGAGTGTGTATGTAAGACCACGTGTCCTTCCCTCAGGGACGCGTGGGTTAGGGCTCCCATGATTGCAACTGCCTCTGCCTGTACCGAGGAGGCGTTGTCTGTTACATTCATGGATTTTGTGGCATCCCTTGCTGCAAAACCCGCGCCTGCAGTGTGGCTCAAGGATCGACTGATCCATCCGTGAAGTATGATCTACTACCCGGAGGAGTGATGGCTGCAATGACCCTCTGGTCTTCTGCCTTTAGACTAGGCGTGGGGTACTGACTCTTTTTCATTGACAGGCTCATGATGGAAAACTCGAGGTTTGTGCCACGGCGGGCTTCGACAAAGTTAAGGGTGGGGGAGTCCATGCCCTTAGCAAGAAGCTGTTCTTTGAGCTGATGGCGTATTAACACCCTGGATGTATGAGACAGCCAGGAGTTGTTTTGCAAAGAGCTTGTTGTCTGTTCTAGGCGTCCTGACTATTTTCTGTCTTAAGCGTGTGTTCCTGGGAACCTGGTGACCTTTGACAGGAATTGTGCCGCCATTAGATCAATTCGTGAGTCAAAAGGGAGAAGGTTTGCCTCCAAGAGGAGGTTGAGGACTTCGTCCACCTTGGGGCACCCAGAATGATCCTGGCAGCTTCATTTTGGACTGTCTCCAATTTGTCTTTGTGTTTTCTCTTTGTGCCATTGGAGCGGCTGAGGCATAGTCCACAGTGTACATAGAATGATCTTAGTACTTTGTGTCTAGCTCCTATGTGTCTCCCATTATTGTTCTCATAACAGCCTGTCTTGTTTTGGTTTGGTCAACCAGGTACTGGACCTCCTTCTGGAAGGAGAGCGTCCGGTCTATCCTTACCCCAAGGTAGAGGTAGTCCTGAACCCACTCCAAGTCCATTCCCTGGATTTTCAGACTTGTGCCTGAACTTTGTGTCTCAGATCCATGGCTTTTGGATTTGGCTGCAGAGATCTTTAGTCCTGTCCAACAACACTCAGACAACAAGGTCCAGACAATGCTGGTATTTATTTAGGCAGTATGGTCGAGTGGAGATGATAGCATAGGAGATGATCTTGCACCCCACTGGAAGGTTTATGATGAGGATGCAGGACATTAATGTGTTAAATAAGGCTGGACTGAGTGGATGTTTCCTAGGACTTGTTGATGAGTTGCAAGAGTGCAAGCTCACCTGCTAGTCCTAGGTGGGAAATGATGGGGTACAAGATCCCATCAGAGCTCGGGGCTCTGTTAGAACTGGTTTTAGTAGGCATTTTAGTTCCCTCAGAGAAAGGATAACTCAAAAATTATCGGGTTCGGCTGCCCTTTCTCTGTTGCTGCTTGTTCTCGCAGAGAACTCGTGCGCCAGTCTGTTCACCTCTGACTGAGGGTCATGGTGCGTGCACCTTGGGGCTGACCGGCTGGTAGCTTGCCTGACCCATTGCCATTGCTCTGAGAGGGTGGTTTGGTGGTCGAAGGACTCCCACCATTCCAGCCACTTTTCCTGCCTGACTCTGTTGGCAGTTTCCTTGGCATCCCTGACAGCCTCCCGTAGGAGGGCTAGGTTGTCAGTGGTTCTTTGCCTTCAGAATTGTTTTTAGCACATAATTACTCTGGATGACCTCTCTAATCTCGTCATTAAAGTACCAGGCATCTTTGTGACTCCTGGACCCAGGCCGAGTTTAGGTATGCTCAGTGAGGCTGCTTGATTAATGGCACTTACAAGTCTGGATTCAAGCACTTCCACATTTTCACTTGTGGGGGGTTCATTGCATCTCAGACAGTGGGCCAAGGCATTCTGAAACAGTTGGCCTTGTCTGTTTTCCATCTTGGATTCGGTTGTGGCATTTGTGTTGGGCTAGCATCCATGAGGGTAGTTATAGTGCCGTAATGTTCACTTGTGACAGTCTCATCGACACAACAGCCAATCCTCTCCACCAGAGTCGCAGTGGCCAAGGTGAGGTCTAGGACCCTCCTCTGACATGCGTTGGCTCTTGGGTATTGAGGAGAGCGATCTCAGGGAATGTCTCAAGCATGTTGGCTATGTGATAGCCAGCCGCATCCGGTGCCAAGCAGGGAGCCAGGATGGGGTGGTGTGCATTGAAGTCTCCCCCTTTGATCACTCGGTCATGTGCTGCAGAAGCACAGACCTGGCTGATGTCTAAGCTCCTACAGCTTGGCTGGCTGTACACATTGTACAGTTTGAGTCATATCTTCCTCATCAAAAAGGAGATCTTCATCTCTTGGGGAGATTTTGTAGTGCTCTTTGAACCTTTTATTCCTGTGGTTTTTCTGCACTTTTTTCATTGTCGGAAATTTTCTTTTTGTTGGAGATACCCGGGTGTCGGCTGGGTGGCTTCCTTCCTCTAGGAGGTCAGGGGGCCTTTTCACTTTGTTCTTGCTCCCCCAGGCACCTATGTCTGGGGAAAGAACAAGTCGGGTCGCTTTTGGCAACCTTTGTCGTTTGAGGGCTGTCTCTTTCCTGACAGAGCAAGCCAGGCTCCAGGCGTGATGCCTCTGGGCACAGTTGGGATATTTGGTTGCTGTGTCCCTCTTTTCTTCTTTGTATGCCTTGAGGCACACCTCGGTGTTGTGTGCCTTACTACAGACACCACATATAGGCTGGCTGTGCAGCTAGCCTGGTGGTGACCATATTTTTGGGACTGAAACACCGAAATAGATCAGGCACAATGTTCTGAGGTTGTAGGGCTCTAGGGACCCAGATGAAGGGTAGTGGTGGGGCACCTTTCATGGTCACCAGGACTTGCCTGGTTGGATTCTTCCCCTTTCAACATTCGGGAAGCCTCCATGATCTGAGGGTGTGATGTGATCACCTCCCCATCATATGAGACTGAGAAGCAAGTAACACCATCTGACTCTTATCCTCAGGATTCAGTGGTGAGAGACTCACTTTTCCTCCATCTTCCTCCCTCCTGCAGGAAACGAAGGGTAGCTTGATCTTGGGGATGATGATTATACCATGATCTCTGGCAACCTGGATCAACAGCCAAATTTTACGTTGATCTCCAATCCCTGACCAGTTGGTAGGCATTGTCGAAAACCTTCGGGTTTAGCTGGCACTTTGAATTGGGGGGAAACGCTTAGGGGGTCCAGACTCTCCCTTAGAGTCTGTCTCCAACTTTGGACGTTTCGGCCCCCCCTTTCGGGTTTGGGGCTTGCTAGTTGGGGGGGTAGCAGCTGATTCGGCTGGTTCAGCTTGTGCTCCCAACTCCCGTCAGGGGGGTCGTCTGAGGGGGAAATCAGAGACCTCCCTGGCTTGGGTGCTGGCTGGAGAGGTCAGCACGAGAGTCCATCTGTTGGACAATCTGATGGACAGACATATTGTTTTGTGATGGTTTTTCTGTCTTGTCCATCTTGGCAGCAGGCGTGACAGAATCATCCTGTGCACGGGGTTTTCTTTTGCCACCAGGAGGCACATATGGCTTCAAGGTGGCAGCCGTGATCTGGGTCTTGCATGAGTCGTCAACATTTGAGTACTTCATCCTCTCACGCCCCCACCCACCACGGAGTCCAACAAGGGGAAGCTGAGTGTTAGAGCCAGTATCTAACAGCTACAGGGGTGATGAGAGGATATACGCAGCCAATAGCCATTGTAGTGGCACTCATGGACTAATGGCAGCATGACTGCTTAACCCTAGCCTCCCTGCTAGCCGCAGGGCGTAATCATTCACGGCATCGCTCAACTCCAGGATCCCATTCCACAGCGCACAAGGTGCCAGCACGGCAAACAGTAGGTAGGTGTAACCCCTGGGGAGAGACCAGAGGGGGATGCCCTTCACCTACAGGGCATCATTGTTTGGAACGCTTTTGTTCATCCCTCTGAAGCATCCACCCAAAGGTTGTTTCACCTCAGTGAGGGATGGAAGCTCTTGCATTTCCAGGTGGTTCCCTTCATCCTTCTGAAACAGCCACCCAAAGGCTGTTTCACCTTAGTGAGGAAAGAGAGCTCTTGCACTTTTTCCAGGCGGTTCCTTTTGTTACTCTGAAACAACCACCCAAAGGTTGTTTCATCTCAGTGAGGGAGGAGAGGTCCTCTCCTCCCTCAGTGAGGGAGTTGAGGACCTGTACCTTTTCAAAGTTAATCCTTTTCCCTCTGAAACAACCACCCAAAGGTTGTTTCACCTCAGTGAGGGAGGAGAGGATCTGTACCTTTTCAAAGTGATTCCGTCATCCCTCTGAAACAGCCAACCAAAGCTGATTCACCACATTAAGGGAGAGAAGCTTACTTTTCAGGCGGTTCCTATGGCGGGATGGGAGGGAAGTGTTCTGTCTAGCAGCAGCTATTTAAACAACCGGGCTGAGGGCCTGACAAAGTGAGGGGCTCTAACCCCCCTATTCATTCCTATGCGAAAAACTAGAGTGGCAGTCATCAGATGGTCTCCCATACCAGTCCCTAGCAAATAGAATGGCAAATCTATGCACACTAAGGCCCCCCAGACACACCCTCCCCTGAGGAGGTAAAGGTCTGCCCACGTCCGAGCACGCGCCCGAAGATGGGGTCCAGTTCTCCAGAAGGTGCGCACAAAGTTATCCTAATGCCGAAAAATATGTAAAGGAAAGAATAGGCTAGAGGGCACGAAGCTAATTGCAAGCAATTAGCATCGCGGCAGCAACCAAGGGTGGACGTGAAACTGCAAGAGTCCAGTTTAGCCATGAGTCTGTCAGCCTCCCTAAAGCCACTGCCTATCTGCACCATTGCTTGCCTTCCTGAATGGTTCCTGCAGGTGGAACAGGAGTTCCTTCTACGCAACGTCACCTCTGCATTCACAAAATATCGGATACTGGTGACAAATCTCTCACCTGAGCTACTCTCTGTCAGAGACCTCATCAACAACCCTGAGTACAACACTGCAGCGAGCGGTGCCCTCCCCACAAAATGCATTGCACACCCTCTTCATGACGTCACCAGACGGCCGTACTCCCTCTGAGATACTCCGAGAAATCCTGACTATACAGAACACCACCCAAGTTTCAATGGTTTACACTACCCCATCTTTAACCCTGGAGTCCCGTGCGACAGAGGTCGCCAAACCCACAACCGCCGTTTGACGGACCATGCCCCAGGTTCCGCCACCGCAGTCCCGCTTCCCTCGTGCCAACCGTGACCGCGGACATGACTACGCGCCTCAGCACCGTCAAAGCTCAGCACCGCCGCCGGTCCTGACCCAGGTAGCTATTGTTTTTATCATTCTAGATTCGGCAACCAGGCGCGTCAGTGTGAGCCCCCTTGTTCCTGGCCGGGAAATGGGCATTGCGGAGACTAATAACGCCGATCTCTCGCGGTCCTAGACGACGTCTGCTCTATGTCAGTGACAACTCCCACCTACGGTTTCATGTAGATACAGAAGCAGAAGTGAGACTTATCCCCGCATCCCACAAAGACAGGCATCTTACATGTTGGAGGCTGCCGACTGCTCACCCATCAACGTAGACGGTGAGCATTCCATGACACTCCTTTTCAGCGGCACACTGCACTTGAAGCTAATGTGGGTTTTCCTGGTCGCTGATGCACAGCAACCAATCCTCGGAACAGACTTGCACAACATGGATTCACAGCGGACCTTAAGTGGGAGTCTCTTGTACACCAGTCAGGGGCCTGCACCCTTGCCTTGTTGGCCCTTGTACACATCCCTCGCATCTACACAGTGCTACCCAACCAATACGCCTATAGAGCTATGCTTTGTAACTTCCCAGTGCAGACGAAACTCATCAATGTGCTAACGAGACAGTCACGCACCACATCGTCATGACTGGACCACCAGTCTACTCCTGTTGCAGGCCCCTTGCACCAGACAGTTTTGGCATCGCCAAGGTAGAGTTTGAGCACATGATGGAGTTCGGAATCATACACCTCGTATGACGGCGATTGGCGCCCTTGTGGTGATTATCACCATCTCAGCACAATTACCATGCTGGATTGCTTCCCTCTCCCGCACCTCCACTCCTTCACACACCAACTCTCAGAGTGCACAATTTTCTCGAAAATTAACCTCGTCAGAGCATACCAGCAGATTCCCATCACCGAGGGGGACATCCCACAGACAGCTGTAACCATCCCCTTCGGCCTATACAAACTTCTATGAATGCTGTTCAGCCTCTGCAACACCGCCCAGACCTTCCAAGGTTTCATGGATGATGTTACCTGTGCACTACAGGGTGTTTTTTGTCTACATCGATGACATACTCATCATTAACAGCAGTTGTGAGAAGCCACAAAAAGCACCTCTACACCCTCTTCGACTGCCTGCAGAAAGCTGGAGTCATTTTCGGAGTCACCTCTCTTACTTTCTTAGGTCACACAATTACCGTGGATGGCATCACCCCAGGCCAGGAAAAGGTCGGCAGCATCAGGCAGTTCCCTAGATCAACAACCAAGAGACAGCTTCGGATGTACCTCGGTATGATAAATTTCTTCAGGAGGTTCATTCCCAGGTGTGCATCTCTACTGGCTCCCCTACAAAGCCTCATCCCATCCAGGTCAGGATATGGCAGAGACATTACCTGGACCCCTGAGGCGACCAAAGCTTTAGAAATCGGCAAAATTGCCTTAGCCTTGGCGACCCTCCTCAACCACCCGTAACAGGGGGTAAGGCTCAATATAGCCGTTGATGCTTTGGACACTGCCATGGGAGCCATTCTGCAGCAAGATCCAGGAAATGGTTGGCAGCCTCTGGCTTTCTTTTCTTTTGAGGGCAAAGACTTCCACCTCTTGATGGATTACAAGCCCTACACAACAGAAGCCGCCGTCGGTCCCACGTGAAGAAAGCACCTGGATTTCATGGCCCAGTTCACCAACGACATACGGCACATCCGAGGCACCAACAACCAGGTCATGGACACCCTATCCAGAGTATCAATAGCCATGGTAAGTGCCAGCAACAACCCCATCGACTACCATCTTGTTCGCAAGGAACAGCAACTGGACACTTCCCTCAGCAGGCTAACTGACGAAGATACCTCTCTTCAGCTGGAACAGGTGCAGCTTCAAGACTCACAGGACACCATCCTCTGTGACACCTCGCTTGGTTGACCTCGTCCTTACATCCCACCATTACTCCACCGACGGCTTTTCGAGGCTTGCCATGCTCATCGGGGAATTTGCGCAACCCAGGATCTCATCTGCAGCAAAGTCGTGTGGCTTGGCATCAATAGATACGTCCAGGAGTGGAGCCACACCTGCATTGAGTGCCAGCGCAGTAAGGTTCAGTGTCTCGCCTGCAGGTATTCCTGGTACCAGACGGCCGCTTCAAACATGTACACCTAGATGTGGTTGGTCCTCTCTCAGCCGACCAGGGTTACAGCCATGTCCTGACGATGATTAACTGATGTACCTGGTGGCATGATGCCACCCCCATCCAGAATATCACTGCCGCCACCATTGCCAAGACCTTCATCAGCAACTGGTTCTCTCGCTATGGCACTCCTGTGACAGTCACGACCGATCGTGGTTCTCAGTTCGAGTCCGAGCTCTGGAGGCAGCTGATGATTCTTCTTGGCTTGAAGCGCATCCAGACCACAGCATACCATCCCAGTGCCAACAGCATGGTAGAGCGCCTACACCACCAATTGAAGGAGGCCCTCACAGCTTCATCCTCCACTCTTTCAAGTAGGATCTTCAGTGCACCACTGCCGAGGTGATTTACAGAACCACCATAGCCCTCCCTGCGGACTTCATAGTTACCTGCGGAGACCAGGACCCTGGAGGTTTCAGAAAACAGCTTCACGACTGCATGGCCCGCATCTGCTCCTGTCCCACTTGACCTTCACAGCAGCGAGACATTTACTTACCATGCTACCTTCAAGACTGCTCACACATCTTCGTCAGGCAAACCACAAAGCCACTCCTCTGCCCGCCCTACAAGGGACCTTTTCCTGTCGTCAAGCAGGGTGGTAAGACCATCATCATCCACAAGGGGAGGACCGTGTGAAACCTGCGCACCTCCAGGAACAATGCAAAGTTTCAAAGGTTCGTTTTGCGACCACTACACTGGAAGTGTAGAGTGCAGTGGTGACCACCTCGCGATGAGCTTCCACACATGGTAGAGCAGCTCACGACGTTTGGCGATCTGGCCCCCGCCAATCATCGCAAAGCTCTTCGAACCTGACCGGAGTGTATACATCGTGGTTGGGCCATTTAAGCCGTGGAGTCTGGAATCAACACACACTCATTGTCTAGGCTCTGACCACTGAACACCATTTTGAGCTTCACAAATAAAGAACTAATTTTACTAACTATAGTGCTTACCTAAATCCCACACAACTGTGCCAAAGCCTCCTTCCTGGCTTGCTCTGCCAGGAAAGAGGTGGCCCTCAGGTGACAAGAGTTTGCTAAAAAGCTACCAGACTTTGTTCCTGCTCCCCCAGGCATCCATGACTGGGGACAGAACAAAAGAGAAAAGACTTCCCGACCTACTAAGAGGAAGGAAGCCCGTCCACAGCCAACACCAGATATCTCCAATAAAAAGGACTTTCTGACCATTTCTAAAATGCAGAAAAAGAACCACAGGAATATAGATTCAAAGAACACTACTAGAGCCTCCCCAAGAGCCTATAATCTTCTCTTTGACAAGGAAGATATGACTCTCCTGCTGACTGCTGTAGTCACTGCAGTAGCAACAGCTTTGGGTAGGTTGAGTGAGGAGGTGGAGAAGGCAGTCACGGGCACCATGACGGCAATAACCCAGACTGTTGCAGTCCTGAAAGGGAGAAAGCTGAACAGAGCCAAAGCAGCCCCACCCTCACCCCAGGACGAGACTCCCCTCCCCACCCCAACCCTGGCTACGCCCTGACAGGCAGAGCCAGAACAGGCTGAATCTGTGCAGCAAGTGCCACAACAAGCTGACCTTACTCAGGTAAAGTCAGCAAAGAGAAAAGATACCCAGAGAAAGCCTGAAATCAGAAAAGCTAAACTCATAAAAGTCAGAGCTACCAGAGGCTCTCCACCTCCCAGTGGACCCATGGTTAGCCTGACAAATAGCCCAAAAATAGATGAAGATCCCTCAACCAGCGAGGATTTCACAATGGAGTTGTCAGACTCTGACACAACTGACTCTGAAGCCAAATATAAAGACGTCTCTGATGTAACCACCACTAAATAACATGACACACAATCTAAGTATACTACAATGGTACATCTATGGCTTCCATACAAAGAATGTCATCCTTCATGCAATAGTGTGATCAAGGAACGTTGACATTGTCATGCTCCAGGAGACATAATAAAGGGGACTGTTCACTTCTCAGGCTATCATGTCTTCATGCTGCCAAGCATAGCTGGCAAAACAAGTTTGGTCACCCGGTCAAAGGGAGCAAACCCTTGTTCAATAACCGTCCCCGCAATGTGGAGACGGTTGAATTCTTCCGTTAATTCCCCTTTCTGGGGCCCCCTAAGCTTCATGTGACAGCAGCCGGCTGTGGGAGCTTAGACATCAGCCATTCGTGCAATGCGCCAAGACCGATATAGGGGGAGATTTAAATACACACCACCCCATCCGGGCTCCCTGCAGGCACCGATGAGGGGCCCCCATCCCAAACTGCTTGAATTTCCCCCCGAGGTCCTCTCTCAACACCAAGACCCACACTTTTAAAAAAGGGGGGTTAGACCCAAAATTTGGCCACGTGTTTCGGGTGGGAAATTAAGGGTGTTCATGAGACTGTCAAAGTGACCTTTTGGGCACTGTTACTGCCCTCATAAGCGGGCCCCCCAAAATTCCAAAAGCAAACCCCAAGGGAAAACGCGGGCCAAAACGGGCACCCTTTTCAAATGCCTTTGCCCCTGTCTTAGAAAAATAAAACCCCTACAGAGTGAAAACGTGGGGGTCTTAAAGGGCCAACTTACCATACCATAAATCAGGACCTCACGCTGTATCTAAATTCCCAGGTCCAGAGTTATAACCCGGGTACTTTATGATAAATTTTAGGGAAGTCAACCACAGAGTGCATGTTAGAAAACTTTAAGCAAAGAACCCTGCAACCCCCCCCAAAAAGCATCAGGCATCCCAGTAACTGCCATGGGGAGTCAGCAGGGAAAAGTGGCGGGAACGGTGGGGGTCCTTTGACCCCCGACCACCCTTTTACATTTGGGGAAACGGTCGGGGGCGAGCTAATCCCCTCAGCCCCGGGGCCCACACCCATACCTTAATCAAAAACAGACTGATCAGGATTTCTCTGCGAGAACAAGCAGAAATAGTCCCGCTGAACTAGGGCAAACCAACATTCCTACTACCAGGCAACTTACTCATATCCCTAACCTGATAACTCAGATGTCATTTTCTTTCTGGGAATTAGAAAAACCAAAAAAAAAAGTTCTTGACCCCCGGGGTTCTGAGGGATCTTTCCCCACATTTCCTACCTACCTAACGGGCAGGTGCTTCATTCCTCCACTGCAATACGGGGAAATTTCCACCCCCCCGAGGGGGAAGGGGGCTATCTAGTTCCCCCCAAAAAACAAATGGGGAAAAAGGCACCATTTCTCTCTTGTTTGGGCAAGACGGGCCGAGAGAAGGGGTACTAAACCCCCAAAAGGGGAAAATGGACCCACCATGAACCCCTCCGGGTTTTAAAAGGGGGGCATGACACAGTACAAACATGCCACGCTTTTAAAGCAAAACAGTTTTCACTTCGTGTGTATTCCAAACCCTGAGAAGGCTTTTAAAATTAGCAATCTCCTTGCATTCGGGAACCCATCAAAGGGAAATCGAAAAGGCTCCGGGCTTGAATGGGTGACTTTTCAACCAAAAACCCAAAAATCAATTCCAAGGGGTCCCTATCACAGACTGCTACTAGAAAATGACACCTCAGGTGGGGTCCTCTTTCCAGCCCTTTTCAACACCCTAATATCCCATCCAACATACACACATGAAATTATATATGTGTTTGTACAACACACAACACACCACACAACACCCCCAAATATTATTTTAAAATTATTATTATATACATAATTTTATTATATATACAATTTAAAACCTATATTATTTATAATTATAATATTATTATAAAAATTTATAATTTAATTTTTGGGGGTGGGTGGGTGAAAGAGTATCTCCTATGCAGATAAACCCCCATCTCTCCCGGCCCCCCTGCCAAATAAACCCAGCCTGTCTGGCCTTGTTCGGGGGAGGCTGTAGCGACTGAAGATCCTAAACCAGATCCAAAGCCGGGCTCGGACTAATTTTCAAGGCACAAGTTGGAATCAATGAATAAACATAGAAGGGGGTCCTCTTCCCAATTTTGGGGGTAATGATTGACTGGCCTTCCCCTTTAAAAAAAGGGAGGCCTCTACTTGGTTGACCGGGGAAAAGAAAGACTGCCCTATCTAACATTTTGGGAACACATAACCCCATAAGTACTAAATCATTTATGTACTGCCATCTGCCCTTGTGGATTATCTTCTGTCCCCCCCTGATTGCCCAAACAAAAAAGAAAAAAATTTGGGAGACATTCAAAATAAAGCTGCCGGGGGGGGATCTTTTTGGGTCCCCCAAAGGGGGGAAAAAGGCCCCTCTCCTCCCATGGGGGAAACCTTTTCCCCTGGGAAACACAAAATTTCTAATGGGACTCATTCCTTTCAAAGGGCACCAAAAATCCCAAAACAAACTAGACAAAAAAACTCAACCCCATAAGACCAAAATGTTTGCAAACAAATCCTGCTATCTCACCAGCCAGGTGTTAAACACTACACTCAAAGACAACTCTTGCCAAGGGCATGGGCTCCCCCCACCCTACTTTATTTAAACCCCCATAGCCAAAACCCTTATCGAGTTTTCTTTTTTAAATTGTTAAGGAAAGAATCAAAACCCATGCCCATCCCAAAAGCAAACTGAGAGGGTCTTGCAGCCATCACTCTTCTGGGGAAAAGAACCCACTTTCCGGGTGGATCAGTCGATCCCTTAAAACCCCCTCAGGTGCCGGTTTCAGCAAGGTGCCACACAATTCTTGATGGTAAAAGACAAAACCTCCTTGCTACAGGGAGAGGCAGTTGCGTCATGGGCCCTAGCCCACCTCCCCGAATTTTTTAAGGAGAAAGAAACAAAACACCAGCCCCGTCTAAAAACAGAAGCTGAGAGGGTCATTGCAGCCATCACTCTTCTTTGGGGAAAAACCCCACTTTTTGGAGGTCTCGATCCCTTAACACACTGCTTGCGGCTTTGCAGCAAGGATCCCAAACAATTCTTTATGGGAAAGACAATCCCCCCTTTCTACGGCAAAGGGAGTTCGATCATAAGCCCTAGCCCCCCCCGAGGAAGGACTCATGTGGGGAAAGATCCGGCAGCTACTGACTGTCTCAGCAAAACTCACCCCAAAAACAACACTACCTTATGACCACTGTCCTCAATAGCTCGGGTTTTGCCAGGGTAGAAGAATAATCATAAACTGGTTTTCCCAGCCACATGGGACGAGGGGGTGAGCTTGCGACAGACTTGCTGACATTTGGGAGGGAAAATTTCCCCCAAAAACCCATGATCCCCTAAAACTGAGCCGAAAAAACTTTTTGGGGGAGAAGTGTAATAAGGGAAAATCCGATATCAAGCTTAGCCCCACCCGGGGTATCCATGAGGGGCCCGGCCTGTTCGACTACTGCCGACTCCTCACATGGTCAGCGGGGGCTGGGTCCGGGTGAAAACCCAGTCCTTACCCCCGTGGTGCCCAGCCACGCTACCCCAGGGGACAGTTTCAACTTTTCAGCCCGGGCGGGCCAAAAATCCGACCCCCTTTGGGTGGAGGCCGAACGTTTTTCATGTATACCCGGAGGCGCGAAGTGTAATGCCACCGCTCTGCCTTCCTCCCGCACTTTACAGAGGAAAAAGATATCCTCTCCCCCCGGGGAGATGGTCTCAGACCCCAGGCTTGGCCATTGGACCCCTGAAACGTCATAAGGGGAAAGAAATATTTTCACAACTGAATAGTTCTATTGGGCCCATCATAGGACAATTGACCATGAAGACAGGGGTTTTTTGTTGTGGGGACTGAAGCCCCTTTTTTACATTACTTGAATTTG
>NW_023664991.1:218642-220294 GCF_015228065.2 Penaeus monodon | reverse complement strand
ACACACACACACACACAAAACACACACACACACACCCCAAAACATATATATATATATATATATATATATATATATATATATATGTACATATATATTTATACATATGTGTGTGTGTGTGTATGTGCGCGCGCACACACATATATGTGTGTGTTTATACATATGTATATATGTATCCATGCACACACATGTATGTGCTTGGCTTTTTTCCAAGTAAAATTAAAATCCTGTTTTTCACAGTTTATTGCTGATCAAATACTACGCAACTAATCCAGCAGCACCGCAGCGTCGACGCTAGAGACGAGAACTGCTATGAGAACTCGAATTCGCCGGACGTCTTGTCGTCCTTTCTGCATTCTCGTCAGTAGTTTCAAGCAGTGGTCCAGGTCATTCCTGTCGGAGCTGACGACGTCGCAAAGGCGCTGCTGGTAGCACTGGTCGTCGCAGCCCAGGGCCATGTACGGGTCCCCGGCGCTGACGAAGTGCCTGGAAGAGACAGCGTTGCTATGCAGTTATATATACATTTAAAGCACGCACACAAAAGTAAATTTTAATTCGTTCATTTCATTTAAGAGCACCGTTCCCTACTTGTAGTAGACGTCGAAGAGGCTCCTGTCGGCCGCCATGCGCTCCGCCAGGTCCTGCCAATCGGCGGGCGTGAGGGCGGCCATTCCGTACGCGTCCCTGGCCGAGTAGAGGCGCTCCCAGTGAGCCTCGCTGCTTGCCTGCGCCTCCGTCAAGTTCAGGACGTACGTCTCGTGGTCCAGAACGAGCTGCGTGGAGGCGTGATTCAGTGGAGGAAATGACTTCAGGCAAGAGAAACTCTTCCGTGATCAGACAACAGAGAGTGGAAAAAAGAGAAGTTTCAAAATGCGTGTGTCGTGCCTCGGCTCGAGAAAATATCAGACGGTTTCGTTTTACTTTCTTTTTTCCTGCTCAGGTCCAGATTAATTATAAAACGAGTCTGTCCAAAATGTGTGTGAGAGAGAGAGAGAGAGAGAAAGAGAGAGAGATGCAGAGCAGACAGAGAGAGACAGAGTAACTGCAACAGAGAGGCATTCAGAGCAAAGGCCCTCACCCTGGTGGTGCCCGGCCTGTCCCCGTCCACGTGGTAGACTCTGTAGGCGGGGTTGAGGTCATACCACGGCGTCTGGCTCGGCGCCACGTAGGCCACGCCGACGGGGCGCTCGCCGTCATGGAAGACCTCGAACTCGTCGAAGTGCGTGTGCCCGAAGAACTGGCCGCGAATCACGTTCTCGTACCTGCGAAAGACGCGTTAGGGCACCTCCCTCTGCCTCGGGCACCAGCCTTCACGGGCGCTTTCGTGCAAGGAGGCTGTTTTTTTCATTATAATTTATTTTTATATAATTCACTGGTTATAAAAGTTAACAGTGATGAAGATAGCATTATCACTGATATTGTTATTTCAATGATTACTGTTATTATCATTATCATATCATCATTGCCATCACTCCCTCCCTCCCTCCCTCCCGCCCTCCTACTCTAACTTTCCCTCCTGTCCTCCTACTCTTAACACTCGCTCCCGCCCTCCTACTTTAACCCTCCCTACCTTCTTCCTTTCCTTCTTCCTTCCCTATCTCTCCCTCCCTCCTTATTCTTCACTCTCTTCTTCTTTCCCTATCGCTCCCTCCCTC
>NW_023664991.1:176142-213642 GCF_015228065.2 Penaeus monodon | reverse complement strand
CGGGACAGGCCGGGCACCACCAGGTGAGGGCCTTTGCTCTGAATGCCTCTCTGTTGCAGTTACTCTGTCTCTCTCTGTCTGCTCTGCATCTCTCTCTCTTCTCTCTCTCTCTCTCTCTCACACAGATTTTGGACTGACTCGTTTTATATTTATTCTGGACGTGAGCTGGAAATAAGTAAGTAAACGAAACCGTCTGATATTTTCTCGAGCCGAGGCACGACACACGCATTTTGAAACTTCTCTTTTTTCCACTCTCTGTTGTCTGATCACGGAAGAGTTTCTCTTGCCTGAAGTCATTTCCTCCACTGAATCACGCCTCCACGCAGCTCGTTCTGGACCACGAGACGTACGTCCTGAACTTGACGGAGGCGCAGGCAAGCAGCGAGGCTCACTGGGAGCGCCTCTACTCGGCCAGGGACGCGTACGGAATGGCCGCCCTCACGCCCGCCGATTGGCAGGACCTGGGGAGCGCATGGCGGCCGACAGGAGCCTCTTCGACGTCTACTACAAGTAGGGAACGGTGCTCTTAAATGAAATGAACGAATTAAAATTTACTTTTGTGTGCGTGCTTTAAATGTATATATAACTGCATAGCAACGCTGTCTCTTCCAGGCACTTCGTCAGCGCCGGGGACCCGTACATGGCCCTGGGCTGCGACGACCAGTGCTACCAGCAGCGCCTTTGCGACGTCGTCAGCTCCGACAGGAATGACCTGGACCACTGCTTGAAACTACTGACGAGAATGCAGAAAGGACGACAACAGACGTCCGGCGAATTCGAGTTCTCATAGCAGTTCTCGTCTCTAGCGTCGACGCTGCGGTGCTGCTGGATTAGTTGCGTAGTATTTGATCAGCAATAAACTGTGAAAAAAAGGATTTTAATTTTACTTGGAAAAAGCCAAACACATACATGTGTGTGCATGGATACATATATACATATGTATAAACACACACATATATGTGTGTGCGCGCGCACATACACACACACACACATATGTATATATATATATGTACATATATATATATATATATATATATATATATATATATATATATGTGTGTGTGTGTGTGTGTGTGTGTGTGTGTGTGTGTGTGTGTGTGTGTGTGTGTGTGTGTGTGCGCGCACACACACACACACACACACACCCATACATATATATATATATATATATATATATAATATATATATATATATATATTTATATATATATACATATACATACATTTTATGCATATATATACATATATATATATTTTATATATATATATATATAATATATATATATATATCTATATATACATATATATACACATACTATATATCTATATATCTATATATTATATATATATATATATATATATATATATATATATATATATATATCTATATATATATATATATATATATATTATTATATGTATATATGTGTATATAGTGTGTATGTATACGATCATATATATAAATCAAAAATTACTCATAATAATATATAAAACATATATCTATATATATATCTATATGTCATATATATATATACTATATATGATTATAATATTGGTTTGTGTGTGTGTGTGTGTGCGTGTGTGTGCGCACACGCACGACAGCATCAACACACACACACACACAACACACACACAACACACCACACACCACACACACACAACCACACATGAGCTGGCTACGATATCTCTAATCGGGCCCATGGCTCAGGAGCTGATCCCACGGCGAGAACAGCCTCCTTCTCCGGAGTTTACTAAATCCCAGGATTGAGATTTCTGGCTCCTGTATCAGCCCACTTCAAACCGGATTGATGATACGGGTACTGTGATGAAGATCAACACATCTTTTTTACACTCGCAGAGATCCTCCAGAATTTAGCAGGTTTTACCAGTGTTCCATGTTCTGCGTCACTGACCATAGACTCTCAAAGTGCCTCCAGATTACTGGCAAGCAACTATTAAGTCCTGTACAGCACCACTGGGCAATATCGATTGCCTATCTATCTGAGTCTGGAATCAAATGATGAACGAGATTGACTGATTGATTTTTAAATTATCTGCCGCGTCAACGCTTGATCATTACGGCGAATACCTTGCTAAATAGAAATATTAAAATGTTTAAACTTTTAAAAATCTATCATGATATCTTTCAAAAACATAAACAAAATTTAAAATCAAGCATAATATTATACTCTAGTGTATAAATTATTGCATAACATTTGCATATTAAATTTTATAAAATATTATTCTCCCTAAGGAACTATAATACCCTCTCTGTCCACAATCCTCCCCCAATACATTCTCAGTGTATATGTGGAGACAAGTACATACGTCTTTGGTCTGAGAATGTTCACATCTTTTCCACGACATGTGCGACCGTTATGGCTCTTGGCATCCTCACAAGTGCTTGCTTTTTAGCCATCATCGATCCACGAGTCAGTCTCGTGTGCCCGATTCTTTAGACTGTTAATACAACTTCTACTTTCGTTGGGGAAAATGATCGTCACGCCAACTACCAATATCATCTCAGTTGGTTTCCAGAGGTATTCCTCCCTATGTCCCTTCATCTTATCACGAAGACATCTCCTTATTCTGAGTTTCCAGGTCGGTGTGTGGGAGATTTGATCACTTGCTCATTCCCGCTGATACACCCATGTGGCTTGCCCTCACATAGTTATCTTTTACGTGTTTGCATCAATGCAATCCTCTTGAAACCTCCCTCACTAACTAGATGTGATTTTTAAAAAACTCTTGATTGCTTGCAAGCACTTCGAGAGTCACATATATTACAGAAAGTTTGTTCGTAAGATCTCTAGTCATCTTAACTGCTGTAAAGATTGCATTTACTCGCAGTGAAGATCGGGTGCTGCTAGATGAAATAAAACTGCCAAATGCAGTCTTTCTTCTGCTCACTGCTGCAAACGCCCACCCATTCGGATTTCGAACCATCTGCATATTTGCACATCTGATCCTTGGTAACTAAGAGAAATAAGAAATATATACTATATCATAAATCTCTCTCTGACTTCTGCTTCAGATCTCTCCCCCAGGTTCCCAATTCCGAATCCCCAAATCCAGCTCGACTTGGATTAGATCCCGGGAATTGGGGAATTCCAACAGCCAGAACCTTGGTGAGATTTTACATTAAATTTCCACAATATTCCTAATTCCTCCTACCATAGGATGCTATCCTCAGGAGTTGAAACCAATTTTGATTTCGGAGATCACCGGAATACCTTTGTAGTCCTCGTGTAGTAAATCGGTTCAATGTCGTCCCTGTGGTAATGACAAGGGGTTCTAACACTCACCATACAGGGACTCCACAGGCTAGCATAGCTTCATTCTGAACTGAAGTCAACATCCGAAAAAAGTGGGAGTTGCAGAGAATAAGCCTCACATCCAATAATCAAGCTTACTACGATATAAGGGCTCGGTAAAAGCGCAAGAAGCGTTGTGCGGTCGTGCACCACAAGATAAATGTGAAGAACCCAAAACACTAAGTGCTTGGGTAGCCCATTCACTTTTACTGGTTTCATGTGGGCAGCACCCATGTAAGCTTGAGGTACAAAAATTATGGACCCAAGTACTTCACCTTGTACAAATTGCAGTGGGTTTGCTCCTTAAATAGAGGGAAGGACGGAACGTTCATCGTTTGTGGAATGTAATGCTATATCTATACTATTACATATATATACACAAGAAATTGAACCTGATATGTTGACCACTGTCAACTGATTTATTCAGTCTGCATGTGTCCTTGCAAATGCGGTAAGGCTTCCCCGCTCCTGAGCATTCCAGTTTGAAGTCATCCACATCAGATTGCATGAGACAGCACTTGGCACAACCTCTACGATGTCATTTATAGCATGGGCAAACAAGGGTCACACTTAGCACTCCCTTGTGTTGACCCCTTCCACCTGATCTTCCAGGTTAGAGACTGTTTTCCCACCCAAACTCTATAACTTCCTGTCAGCACAAGGAAGCTTGTGTAGAAGGTAGGTAATGCCTCCTCTTATCTATGTCATACAGCTTCAATGAGTATGCCATGCTTCCAGTAGTAATACGTAGCCTTTTCAAGGACAAAGAGGACTGCTGCATGTGACGGTCCCTCTGTGGCGCAAAATAATCACTAATCTGTATGCAGTTTCCATCCTCACAAGTGTATGCTGTGGTCGATCTCAATTTTCCTAAAGCCATATTGAGATGGGGTTTCAACAACGTTTTCTTTTTCCGAGCATGGCCATGTCAACCTGAAGTTGCCATTTTCTCTATCAGCTTGCAGATGCCGCTGAATGAGGGAAATTTGTTCTTATTTCCTGGTCGAAAGCCTCTTTTGCCAGTTTCGGACATGATATGGATTATAGCTTCTCTCCATAGTGGTGGCACTGGTACACAACCTGCCTATATAATGCCATCTTAAATAGGTCTAACATGAAACTTGTAGGAGCATCTCATGTTATGATAATATTTTTGGTATGGAATATCGTCACTAATCCATGGGCTCGTACGGCAGAACTGCAAACAGAGACCATCTCCTTATGTCCCACGTGTCCGTCTAGCCTCCTTTAAGCACGCAGACAACACTGTGCTTGTCGCGGTATTTTGTAATTGACAAGGTTACAATGCGGGAGCTTTGTTTCAACTGCCGTATGCAGCAGTTTTTCTTGCTCTGTCACTTGTTGGCATGACCATCAGCCACCATGGCAGTCGCGGTCGACAATACGCCTGCAGACTATTGGGAATTGATGCTTCCTACTGCAGGAGGTGAATTTGTGATTGTGAATGATTACAGCATCTTGATACACTGGAAATCATTCCTAGATCCTTACAATACTGCAGTTGTCTAAAAATTTCAGTCTCATTTTTCAAGTCCCATCTCGGCACTCTATTGGCTGGAATACCTTCACCATCCTCCCAAATCATTGGAAGTGGTCGCTCCATTTAAGTCTTCCATGACCGGCCAAGTGAGAGTCACTGTGAATCAGGTGGACCTTGAAGTTCTATATTGACATACATATATACACCAGTTTGGAATTTGAAAATGTTGGGAGTGTCACTGTTCAGTAAAACCTGCATCTCCTCTTAAGAACAGGAATCCAAGCCCTTCCTCTCGTTACACAAAGTGTCCCCTCCCAAAGGTGATGCCGACCATTGAAATCTCCCAAGAGTAGAAATGGATGTGGCAACTGCCCAAGTATATTTTCCAAATCACTGAAATGTTGAGATTATGTGGAGGAAGGTAGATGGATTCAATAGTGTAAGGTCGTGTCAAGCGTATTCTACAAGCTTCACTGCAGTGTTGTCTGCAGTGGATGGGCCTGGAAGGGAATTTCCTTGACGTACGCATTACTGATACTCCTCCTGAGGTCCATTTGTCAAAGTTCCATAATGGGCTTTTGAATTTGGAATCAACTCAGGAAATGGGACGATTTTCCTGGTCATATCTCTTGTGGGCCAGCACAAACTGGGTTACATGAAGCTTCAGATGTTGCAGTTCTTCCCATTTTGCTTGAATTCCCTGACTGTTCCACTGATAGGGTATCCTTTGTCAGGTTGACTTATAAAAAAGACGAAGGAATCAGAATGTCCACGGTCAATGGAAAACACGGAGGAAACATACAAAGGTTTTACTGCTAAATGGCACTAATTAACGCTACACATATACATAAGCAATATGTAACAATCGGGAGCGTGGGAAGAAAGAGAGGGACTCCACGGAGACCGAGGTCACAATGGCGGAAGGAGCACCAAGTCAAGTCACAGGACAACTGCTGAATTTTTGGCAAGTCACAAAAGGTTTACTCTAAAGGCAGCTAAATACACTACACATATTCCTAATCAAATATGTACAATCAGGAGCGTGGGGAGCAGAGATCAGCAGAGCAGGCAGGTCACAGTGGCGGAAGGGAGCCACAATCAAAGTCACCGGACAAATGTTGAATTTTTGGCAAGTGCTTCCTTTTATGGGCCGCGCCTATGTATAGGCCCAAATACCCTCGTTCCCCACGGGCGTACGAACCAATCGGAAAGACCTAATCCCGCCTCACAGAGTGAGTAAACAATCGGGGGCAAAGGTTCAGAGTAATCTCGCAGTTGTGACCAGTTCTTTAGATTATTTCTTCATAAGGTGCTTGGCAGCACCTGTGGTAAAAGATTTTGCCCCCACCCCTTTAGGCTGTCCCTTTCCAGGCTCCTGGAAGTCCCTTTTTTTAAATGATTGTTTTACCATAGTCTTCCTTTGGACAGGCTCAGTTTTCTTTGCCTGGTGGAAACAACTCACCAAAGTTAGTGTCAGCAATTTGGGACTGAGGTTTAAAGGAAGTAGCGAGTGTGTGGTGTAAGAAACACTGGAGGGCAAGGGTTGGTGGGATGGAGGATTTACCTTGCTGTGCAAACAGCACACGGGCACTTTGCTTTGCCTCGGGAAACTAACTTTCTCCTTGCCCCCTTTTTACCAATACTTCTTTTTAAAATTTTTGTACCTTTAACATTGCTTTGATGAAGCTTCATGATTTTTCTTTGCACTGGTAACAGCATATTGGACAGTTGTCATTTTGATGACATGTCCCAAACCCCTTTACATATACTCTTGGTTGCCCTTTTTCCCTTTAAAACAGGAAGAGTTGGCTCCATGGTGGGGGGGGGGGGGTGAGGAAATGAAATTCTAATTTGTATGACTTCTACAAATTCTACAAAGATCTAGCTCTCTCCCTGACGACCTATGCAATCCCCTGGCCATTCCCTCTGGAAAATCACTGTTCTTACTCTGGAAACCCTTTTCCAGCTTCCAAATGACAAGAATTAAGGAAATCTTACCTGGTAAATATGAAAGTATTTCACATAGTAAGTACCTAGTAGTGAATACCATTGATGGGGTATCAATTATGGATCTTGATATTTTCGAAGTACATTGGAAAATAGTTGAGGTATGTCAACGTGATCCTCGCATCACCCCACAGCGAGATGGTAGCCTGATAGTTGAGGTTTCGTCACCAAACGAGAGTGCCTGTCTGCGTGTGATATGCGACATTGCTGGGGCTCAAGTTTCATGGGTTTTCACAAAACCCTTAATCAGTGTAAGGGACGTCTTTTTCCGACACCTGTGAGGTATTCTGAGGAGAAACTGTTAAGGAACTAGAAAATTTAATGTAGTGACGTAAAAAAAGTTTTTTAAAAAGAGAGTTGTGGGTTTGGAACAGTCGACACCAGCCCTCTTTCTAATTTTTAACACATTAGTCCTTCCAGAATCAGTTGGCATGGTACCACTCAAGGTAAAGACATGTGCCAAAACCCAATGCAGTGTTCCACTGCAGGGTTATGAGCATGGACCCAACTCTTGCAATTAAGGAAAATCAAGGAGATGACAACCCGGGTCCGGGTCCCAATATGCTGTTCCCACTGCAAAGAAGCTCATGAAGCCTCTTCAAACAAGGTAAAAGGTACAAATTTGAAAAGTATTGTTAATAAGGAGAAAGTTAGTTTGCTGTTTGCACAGCCAGGTTAGGATCTTTGCTTCGGTTCTAGCCCATCTTTAACTTCCCACCAACCCTTACTCTCTGATGCTTTTCTGCCACTCCTTTAAACCTCAGTCTCCAATTGCTGAAACTTCCCCTCTGGTGAGTTGTTCCACCAGAAAAGGGGAGTAGGAGTGGGGGTTTTCTATTGAGGAGTTTCTCCTCCCAAAGTAAGGTCTTTGGAGCCGTCAGTTAAGGCTCCAGAGGCTTCAACGGGGGACAGCTCCCACTACCACCACATCCACAGGGGCCTCTGCTTTATTTAACCCCAGTTAGTGTATGTCTGCAAGAGATTATGACCAGGGAAAATCGTCCCTTTTTCTTGAGAGGTTTCCAAATTCAAGCCATTATGGGACCTTTGATAATGGACCTCATGGGGGGAGTAGCAGTAATGGTACATCAGGATATTCCTTTCCAGCCACCACTGCAGACAACACTGCAGGTGAAGGCTGTGAGAATAGGCTTGGCACGACCTTACACTGTTACACCTATCAAACCTTCCTCCACATAATTTCAACATAAAGGGTTGGGAAGATCATCTACTTGGGAGATTTCAATGGTCGGCATCATCTCTGGGGAGACACTTTGTGCAACCCTTGAGAAAGGGCCTTGGAGTCCTTGTTCTTAAGAGTAGATGCAGTTTTACTGAACAATGACACTCAATTGCAGTATTGCAAGGATTTGTGAATGATTTCCAATGTGTTCGAGATGCTGTTAATCATTTCACATCACGAATTCACCTTGCAGCAGAAGCATCCATTTTTAAATGAAGCAGGCAGTATTGTCGACCTCTGGTACCATGGTGGTCTGATGAATGCCAACAAGCTGTCAGAGCAAGAAAAGCTGCATTATGGCAGTTGAAGCGACGCCCCAGCGATGTAACCTTGATCCATTACAAAAGGACCCAACCCAAATGCTAAAGGAGGGTAGATGGATGTCATGGAGACAGTATGTCTCCTGATTAATTCTGGATCCCCTTAGCATGGGTATGGGACGGGTGCGTAAGAATCACTGGAAAGAGCACATCCATGTCACCCCGCTGCTTTGAAGATAGATGGCATAATCCTCACAGGAAATGGAGATGTTGCAAATGAGCTAGCTAAATCCATGGCAGAGTCTCTGGAGCATCTTACATCTTTCCACTCTTGGGTTGAACAAGAACACTCATGTTTTTTTTTCAGCAGGACTGCATCTTCTTTGCAGCTCTACGTAAAACTGCCCCAAGAAGTGACAATATTCTCACCAAATGATATCTCACTTACCAGAGAGCTCCCAGAAGTTCCCGTTGGAGTATTCAATAGGATCTATAGGGAGGGTACAGTTCCATCCACATGGGTAGGAGACTATAATTTATTCCTGTTCCTAAACCGGCAAGATGCTTCCACCCAGGAAATTAAAAACCAATTTCTCTCACCCAAATGCATCTGCAAGCTGATGGAGAAACTTCAGGTTGACATGGCGCTAGAAAAAGGGAAAAGTGTTGACACATCAATATGGGTTTAGAAAATTGAAATCTAACACAAATGCACGTGAGTGAGGATGGAAACTGCTATAATAATTCCTTTGCACAGTGACATCACATGTTAGCAGTCTTCTTTGACTTTGGAAAGGCTTACGATATGCTAGGAAGCATGGGATACTCATGAAGCTGTATGACACTGGTTTAAGAAGGAGCATTACCTACCTTCATACAAAGTTTCCTTTTTAACAGGAAGTTTAGAAATTTGAGTGGGAAACCCTCTAATCTGGAAGGGGTCCCACCAAGGGAATGTCTTAGGGTGGACCCCGTTTGCCACTGGGATAAAAGATTCATAAAGGTGATTTCCCAAATGCTGTCTCATGTAGTTTGTATGTGAATGACTTTAAAACTAACTGCTCAGGAGGAAGCTTTACAGGATGTGCAAGGGCACATGCAGCCCGCAATAATCAGGTTGTACAGTGGACAACATATCATGGGTTCAAATTCCCTCCAAGCAAGACAAAGGCTACACATTTCCAGAAATGACGAAGTTCCATGCTTCCCTCTATTTAGGAGCAAACCTACTGCAATTTGTCCAAGAGGTGAAGTACTTAGTTCTATTTTTTGACTCAAGACTTACATGGGTGCCTCACATCAAATTGTTAAAAGTGAAGGCTACAAAAGTACTTAGTATTTCACATCTATCTTAGGGTGCAGACCGCACAACGCTTCTGCAGCTTTACCGAGCGCTTATTTGTAGTAAGCTTGATTGTGGATGTGAGGCTTACTCATCTGCAACTCCCACTGTTCTCTGGATGTTGGACTTGGTTCATAATGAACTCTCAGAATCTGTATTGGGGCTTTCAGGTCTTTTACCTGTGGAGTCCCTGTAGGCTGAGGGTGGAGAACCACCTCTTTCATTACACCATGACTACATGAACCTGATTTACTACACACGACTACAAAGGATTCCAGGATTTCCTACATCCAGATTGGTTTTCAACCCCTTTGGGGATAGCCAATCCTATGGTAGGAGAATTAGGAATCTTGTGGAAGATCTTAATTTAAATCTCACCAAGGTTCTGGCTGTTGGAATTCCCCAATTCCCCCTTGGACTAATCAAGTCGAGCTGGATCTGGTCGGAACTCGGAAAGGGGAGAGATCCAAAGCAGAAGTCAGAGAGAGATTTCTTCAGCACATTTCTAAGTACCAAGGATCAGATGCAATATATACAGATGATTCGAAATCTGAAAATGGTGTGGGCTTTGCAGCAGTGAACGGAAGGAAGACTGCATCTGGCAGTCTTTCTCTAGCAGCCTTGATCTTCACTGCAGAGTTACATGCCATCCTTACAGCAGTTAAGCTGACTAGAGATCTAGCGAACCATTCAATGTAATATATTGTGACTCTTGTAGAGCCTTGCAAGCAATCAAGAGCTTAAACTCATCACATCCAGTAGTGACGGAGATTCAAGATTGGCTTACCCTGATGTCAACAGGTAAAAGGATAACTCTCTGTTGGATGCCAGCACATGTTGGTATCAGTGGGAATGAGCGAGCTGATCAGAAGGCCAAGGCAGCTGTTATTCAGCCTTGTGATGCTCGTCTTCCTCTCCCATACACCGACCTGAAACCCAGCATCAGGAGTTATCTTCGCAATAAATGGAAAAAAAAGTGGAGGCATTTCTCCAGAAACAAACTGCGAGAGATCAGAGATGACCTCGGTAGTTGGTTGACCAGCATCCATCCTAACCAAAAAGTGGAAGTTGCATTAACAAGACTAAGAATCGGGCACATAACACTGACTCATGGGCCGATGATGGCTTAAAGTCGAGCACTTTGTGAGGGATGCCAAGAGCCATTAACGATCGCACATGTAGTGGAAAGATGTGCAACATTCTCAGACCAAAGACGTATGTACTTGTCTCCCCCATATACACTTAAAAATGTATTGGGGGAGGATTGTGACATGGAGGGTCTTATTAGTTTCCTTAGAGAGATTAATATTTTCAATGAATTTAATTATGCATAATGTTTATGCAATTATTTTATACATTTAGAGCATAATGTTCATGCTTTGATTTTTAATGTATTTATTGTTATGCGTAAGATATTTATGGATAGATTTTTAAAGTTTTGAATATTTTAATATTACTATCTAAGAAGGTATTCGCCGACTTGAAACCCAGCATCAGGAGTTGTCTTCACGAAAAATGGAGGGAACAATGGAGGCATAGCTCTAGAAACAAAGTGCGAGAGATTAGAGATGACATTGGCAATGGGGTGACCAGCATCCTTCCCAACCGAAAAATAGAAGTTGTATTAACAAGACTAAGAATCAGGCACACCAGACTAAATGATGGGCTGATGATGGCTGAAAGTGAAGCACTTTGTGAGGATGCCAAGAGCCATTAACGGTCCACATATAGTGGCAAGATGTGCAACATTCTCAGATCAAAGAAATGTACCTGTTACACCGAAAATATATTGTGGGAGGATTGTGACATAGGTTTTATTAGTTTCCTTAGGGAGACTAATATTGTTAATAAGGTTTAATTATGCATAATGTTTATGCAATAATTTCATCATTCATATCATAACATTTATACATTGATTTTAAATATAATATTTGTTGTTATTTATAAGATATTCATTAATAAATTTTGAAAGTTTTAAATATTTTAATATTTCCATCTATCAGGGAATTCGCGGCTTATGACCTTAGCTGTTGACATGGCAACTATCAATCAGTCTCCATAGTGACTCAGTAAACAACTTAAATACATTAATAGAAACACTCAATATACTCTTACACAAGGAAAATTATATATTGACACTAATGACCTTAAACTAAATCCACATATAACTCAATGTTTATTCATAGGTAGTCGGCAGAACATAACTAAAATTCCCAATGGCACAACCATTGAAATTGAAGGCTGCTCTATCAAACCGAATACTTCAGTGAAAAATCTACGGGTACATTTAGACATATTCATGATATTTAAACCACACGTTGACAAAATACAAAAAACTGATGCAAAAAGTACAAAAATATCTAAATTTCGCTGCAAGAGTAGCATTAGGTAAACCTGATCACATCACCCTGCATATCCAAAAATTAAAATGGTTAAAAGACCATTCTAAATGCAGCTATGTATCCATTTCAAACTCATTCATGGGAATTATCCATAATGGTTAATGCCCTTGCAAACTGTAGGTAACACATCAAATGTCCAGACGCGTCAAGTACATTCTCTCTTTGTTTAAAGACCGAATGCCGGAAGCAATTACAGGGCCCTATAATTCACTTTCGCTAAATACCTGCTTTCTGCTCGATAATTGACCTCTCAGTTTGTAGTAAGTGATTACAAGGTGTGAAAACCCAAGTTCGCCGACTTAGCCAGCTTACCACAATTGGTATAGGTAATCAGAGTACAGGTAATCATAGGGTATTTTGTGTTGGTATGCGACTTCTTTCTCAACCATATTTGCACAGTGACTTATAAATGACTTGTGCATGTGATAATTGTTTCCCTCTATCTTTGCACAGATGTAATAAGTGATAACTGTCCATAACGTATATGAATAATGAATTTACTTGTGCACCAGGCAAATGAATATATTTGTGTGCATTCCCCTGTAAGTAATATTAGATATCTCATTCAAATGATCATAAAACTAAACTATGAAAATATTTACTCTAGTAGACATTAGTAATCTAAGTCAATAACTAAGTAGCATGGGCTAAGGGATATAATAGAGATGGATCATATTGACCTGAACCAGAGCTCAACCTCCCCTATTTCTTCCTCTACCTGAGCCCCGCTCACCAATAACGTAACCCTCCCCCCCTCTCTCTCTCTCCCAAACTTCCCTATGGCACCTATACACAAATTATGTAACCGTTGCATTACACATCGATTTATATATTACTGATTATTTTACAAGAACTAACACAAACTATATACATATTATTATTCTCTGAAAACTTCTTGTATAATCCTGCTAATACTATGGTATTTCTGCAAGGTTGGAGGCGCACAAAAGCACCAAATTAAAATATACATAATTGTAAACTCTGTGAAATATATCGCTTATCCTCCGATATAAAAGGAGCGAATTAGTCCGTCTAAACATTATTAGCACTTCCTCCTCTGTGAAGGCGCTCACCATGGCTTGAACTGATTGTTTCTGCCAGTACTGTGGGCAAAAGCAGACAGATAAGTCATACTGAGAGTAAAATATATAACAAACCCACGAATGCATGGTGTTATTACTATTTATTAAAAATGTATTTGACTGTGACATCAGAGTAAATATAATGTTAACAACTTTTGCTCGAAGCCGACATGGGGAGGGCGTCCAAGGGTGCTAAGATCCTTCCTCAAAAATAAGCCTTGCAAGGTAAGTAGCCAATCAAAAGTGCATATTAACGTTTTTTAATACCAATATCGATTCTGATTCACTATTATAATAATATGACAAATTCCTTTATTGCTGGGAAGGCACACCCCAGATCACTTTGAGCTCCACTGCCGCAACTATTGCAACAGAGCTTTGTTGCTATAGCAGCAACCAAACCCTATTGCTTGTCAAAGAGCTCCGTCGCCTCAACCAGGCGCCTCGCGCCCTCAATATAGAACTCCCTCACCGCGCCCCAGTCCTTCCTGTTTTCAACATGAACGAGTCCGCAGCAGAGGAATTGAACTCGGAGATACTAACAGCGATGATAGTGAAGACGTCATCGACGACGGCGACGGCGACGACAACGATGTGGAGTCGCCACACATTATTTCTCGGAGCATGCTTAAGGCTGGGTTTTAGCATCCCTAATCGCGACCAGCCAGATCCCGCAGAATTCCTCCGTAGAAACGAAGAATATTTCGCTGACATTTTTCACACAAACCGTCGCACTCTCGGGTGTCCTCCTCCCTCTATCAAGACGTTTACGGTATGTACGGATGTACTCACCCAAAATGACCTCTCGTCGGGAGAAGTCAGATACATAGAAAAAAATGTAACCTGCACAGCTATATCATAACTCCTGATGAAGAATGCAGTAGAACTGCACGGTCGGAATGAGGAGGTGGAAGCCAGACTGGAATAGTGGATAACCGACGAGGGGAGCAGTCCTACCCTGCAAATGCCCGCCGGGTACACTGACTGTGTCATAAGATCCCGTGCCACCTGAAGACTTCTAACAGCTGGGAAATGCAAGAAAAGACTGACAAGAGAAATTAATGCCCAAGACAAATGCACACGATATATCAGGTAAGATGTACAAAAACTCCCGACCAGCTGGGAAACACTGGGAGCATTGGAGAGGGAAAATAATCTCTCACTATATGTTTGCTGTCTGCAAAAGTCGTCTGTATGCCGAGAAAATAACAAATAATTTCTTACACAGGTGAGAAAAGGAAAAGAAGACCGCAAGAAGTGGCTGCTCCCTCATCAGCTTCTGCTTGAAAAGGAACACGTATGCCTCATCACAGATTTAACAAGTTTATAGATGTCTTTACTTACAGAGACAGAAACACGGGCAAACACTTCCGCCGCACGTGTTTCTCAGCCTTCTCAAACCAGTTGGTGGTTGATAACACATGTCAGAGTGCAAATCGCCCATGCAGATTACACACCCATCACCCGGGAGCAAGCCTATAGCCCCTCGTACATCAGCATTTACGACTTCGAGGCGTACATGGATAAAATCAACGCATGAGGCAGGTATGTATCACAACACAAGGCTTTCGCCCACAGGTACATTGTCATCGATAGAAGAGGTGATATCGTGCACAGCTGCATATATAAAGGAGATGCTGCTGCTATCCACTTCACAGAAAGTGGGTAGCAGTTGGTGGTTGATAACACATGTCAGAGTGCAAATCGCCCATGCAGATTACATACCCATCACCCGGGAGCAAGCCTATAGCCCCTCGCACATCAGCATTTACGACTTCGAGGCGTACATGGATAAAATCAA
Source organism: Penaeus monodon (assembly GCF_015228065.2). NCBI lineage: Eukaryota > Metazoa > Arthropoda > Malacostraca > Decapoda > Penaeidae > Penaeus > Penaeus monodon. Next base: position 198,691 of record NW_023664991.1, on the reverse strand, counting down.
TGCATGAGGCAGGTGTGTATCACAACACAAGGCTTTCGCCCACAGATACATTGTCATCGATAGAAGAGGTGATATCGTGCACAGCTGCATATATAAAGGAGCTGATGCTGCTACCCACTTCATAGAAAGCCTGTCTGCCAAATGGGCGGATATTGTAAAAACCATGCCCTACTACCTTATCCACATGTTAGTGCAGACCAATATGTGCATAACATTGTTATAGTTCTCTCACGGGGGAGACTGTCACAAAGGAGAAATATGACAATGCGCTGAGAGTGTGGGAAGCTGCCTGATGTCGCACACTCGGGGATTATGCAGACTGCTACCTGCGTGTGGACGTGGGTCTGCTGACTGACGTGCTTAGCGAGTGGAGGTCTACACTTGTCAGAAAGTATGATCTTGACATGGTAAATTACATCAGCCTGCCTGGATATGCATACGACGCATTTGAATTGGAGCTCATCTCAGACTCAAAATCGAGTACTCGGTGAGAGGACTAACGTGTGTTCGACGTCATGCAGTGGCAAATAATCCGCCTGTCAACCCCTGTTTTAAACCTGAAAAGGAAAGAAGCATATTTATTCTTTACCAAGACTTTAACAGTCTATACATCACAGTGATGTCCGAAAAATTACCTTATGGAAATATTCGGAAATTGTCCCCTACTGAAAAAAAGGGAGTTTGTGGCAAGGGGTTTGTCCAACGGAGACGAAAGCGGGCGGAGGTTGGTCTGTGGGTGCCGCCCGAAGTGGCAAGAAAAACTGATGAGCTTCATCTCCCTATCCACCACATGGAGATATGAAAGCAAGACCTGTCCCCCTAAAATAAAGAGCTCCTAATATCGCAGAACAGACATATTCCTTCAAAGAATAAAAAGTTGGTGCCATCACACCTTCCTCAAGAGAATTACCTCATTCTACTAAAACATCTCCAGCTGTTAATCAAATTAAGGGTTGTGGTAGAACAAGTGCACGAGGTATATGAATTCTCGCAGGATGAATATCTGCAACCGTTTATTCATGAAAATGTCACAGCATGCCGTGAAGCTACCACAAAGCACAATAGGTGTGCTTTAAAACACTTTCCAACAGCGTATTTGGCAGATGCTTAATGAACCCTCTGCAAAGGGTGGAAAAAGCAAGCATGGTGTGTAAAGCCTCAAAATTTCTGAAAAAAATATGAGTGGACTTTCCAAAGTCTCATCCTCCTCACTCCGAACCGCATAATAACAATTTCAAGGGCAAAGACGGTGACCATGAACAACCCATCCTGGAACTGGCAAAATATAAGCTTTACATGTTTTATTATAAAGTGTTAAAGCCCGTCAACGGAGAGAGGGGAAAAACAGACAGCTATATTTTCTCCGTTGAGACAGATAATATCTATAAAGATTTTTCAATGTCTCCTCTGAAAGCATGGCTTGATACTTCCAATTTTAGCCAGGGCAACCCACTGTACAATGAAACTGTTAAGGGGAAGCTCAGTCTATTAAAATCTGAGACGGGGGAATTCCCATCAAAGAGGCTATATGTCTGAAACCCAAGACATATTTTATATTCCTTGCTTCTGAACTACAACCAATTAACTTCAGGTGCTCAGGGAATCTGTCGATCAGAAAAGAGAAAGCTCAAACATGAGATTCCATCGTATTCTTTATCAGAAAGAGGTGCCCACCTTCAACCAATTACCTATGTTAATGGTTAAATGACAACTACGCGGACCAAAAATCGTGGTCTGTCATTATATGACGACAAGCGTTGGTATCTAAAATACCTATAAATTGTTGGTGTATGGTCACCCAAACATTGAACATCTGTCCAAAGAGAGGGAAAGTGAGGAGGAGGAGGAGGAGACGGCAGGTGCGTCAGCAGAGGGAGCGGACGGTGCGGTCGCAATCGGCGGGCATGCGAGGGAGGAGGAGGAGGGGCCGGAGAAGGAGGCGGAGGAGAATGCGGAAGCATCGATGGGCGGAAAATTAAACCACGTATGGAGGAGACGACTCCATCTTGTTTCCACTCATTTTCCGCGTTAGGCATACAAGAAAGCTGCGGGAGTGAACACAGTATTTTTCGTTATATGTCACTAAAAAAAGAAAAATCATAAAGTCTACTTCTATTTAAAACTATGTAATTATCTATTTTCGAGTTTGTGCAACGCTATAAATAAAGGAGACCTAACCAATAATCCACACGGCAGTTTTATATAAAATCTTCACCATGGAACATGTGTTTCCATATCCATGCTTTAAGGGTGACATGCTCAACCTCTTTGCACACCCTGGAAGGGTGATAATAGCAGGTGTTACCAATTCCGGCAAGGCATACTTAATCACGAAAATTGTGCATTATCAAGAACAATTTGATTACATAATTCTGTACGCGGGTGAATCTCATCTTGAAAAGGAAACCTCTCTATCTGGAAAACTCATTATTAGCAAAGATATTATAGACCCAACCGAGCACAAGACTAATTCGAACGATCGCATTTTATATATACTGGACGATTGTTTTATAGAAGCAGTTAACAACCAAATAGTGAATAGTCCATTCACAAAGGGAGACCACGAAAACGTCTCGGTTATACTGGTTGTATAACGCAGAATATTTCGCTGACATTCTTCAAACTCACCGTCGCACTCTCGGATGCCCTCCCCCGCTATCAAGACGTTTACAGGATTTACACTTGTACTCACCCAGGGACGGGAAACACAGCCGAAACATTTCGCTAAACACCTCTCATTTTATTTTATTAAAACAAAGGGATCTAGGGCAAATTGAATGTCGTGGCAGACAGAGTGGAGCCAAGCGATTTCTAGACCTGTATAAAAGGGCCATTCTTTCAAATCTCGTAGTCTCCGGGCTAGTACAGTGGTAACGTGTCGGCCTCTCATCCGAGGGGTCGGCGGTTCGCGCCCGCCCAGGCGCGAGAAGTTGCAACTGTCGCCTGGAGGTTACTGCTGTGGCTGGGCACCACGGCGGGTAAGGACTAGCTTCAGCCAAGTCAGACGTGAAAGAATGGCAGACGTGAAAGAATATTTATCGACTCAACATGTGTACACTCTTCACAGACAAACTTACAAAAAAAAATTAGTGGCGTCAATTAATGGCCATGCGTCCTTGCAAAATCTTAACATGCGATCTGGCAGATATGCGCAATTTATCAAGACAAAACGATAAGATCACATATTTGTTGGTTTGCGTGGACGTGTTTAGTCGTCACATGCTAGTAAGAACTCTAAGAAGTAAAGATAAGGTAGAGTTAGCACAGGCACTGCGATCTGTATTAGGTACCGATGATGCTAGAGGCTTAACTCACCTGTTCATCGACGCAAGGCGGGAATTAGTAAATGATACGATGAATTCATTACTGCGCAAGAGAAATATGCATTGGTATACAACGCACTCTAAAGAAATAAACGCGAGCATAGCAGAAAGACATATAAGAACCCTTAACCAACGGATCTATAAACACCCAACCCTTAAAGATACATTGCGATATGTCGATGCCTCCAGGACATCGTATCGGCCTACAACGGGCGTGCGCACGCAGGTTTGTGCAACACATTTGGGAGTGCATTGACATTATACATCGGCGAAATGACAGGGGCTCTTCCGGCAAATGTCGCCCCTCGCTGAAGGATTTATAAAAAAGAATGTTCATCAACGGGCAATCAAACCAAAAAAGTAGGATCCCGCGCGCATCTCCGCGTTCCCGCACCGACGATTTCGTAGGGGCTACGTAAACAAATACTGAGGAGATATTTATGTCAAAAGACAAGTCGAAAAAAATAATCGGGATTATTTAAAGATCTGAGGGGTGAAAAATAAAAAGCTTGTTTACTCGGGGAGCTCATTCTCACTGCCTCCCAAACTTTTTCCATATAAATTTTTTTCTGCGCGTTGGAACAAACCCAAGAAGCGAAAGAATATCTCTTTCACTGATCGGTTTCCGACAATTTAATTCCTACTTTTACGTTGATGACAGGTCCCGGACCATGAAAAAAGCAGTCCTCCACCCGGACACATCATATTTAAAAATTCACTAAGCCAAAGCGACACTCTACTTTAACCCCATTTAAAGTAAAAAACAAATGGTTCATCTGAGGGTTTTCAAATTTTCAAAAGAAATCAACAGCAGGGGGAAAACATCATAAAAAGTTAAAAGTATCAAGAGGCAAATAAACAGTACCCTTAACGAGCATGCTCAAAAAAAAAAAAAAAAAAAAAAATCTCTCATCACGAGGGCGGAATTTTCCTTTATGCTGCACCCTCACTGAAAACGCGTTCAAATTAAAGGAAGAAATAAAAGAATTTGTCTGGTTCCAACCCGCAGTCGATCGGCATCTAATATCGAAATCTAAACCATTACTAAAAAATATAGTGATGACAGCAAAGTCTTCCAAAACTTTGCTAATACGAAAAAAAAGAAGTCAGCACCTAAAAAGATGGCAGTGAGAGGGGGGCACGCAGTTCGGGGGAACCCACGCAGGGGAAAAACCCTGAAAACATCTTAAACCGCATATCGAGAGTGTGGAAGAAAAAAAGATAACTTGAAATAGCAAATGTTTTCAACAAAACGATCGTCCCCTTTTCCATCGGGCTCGCAAAGACTGCCCGAAAAATAGCGCTAAATTTAAAATTTGTAAAATTCCTCGCTAGAACATTGACTGGTTTTTTTCCAAACTTCCATGGATTATGCTAAAATCCCCCGGGAGTTTATGACGACACCTCGCTCCTTTGGGATGAGCTTGGACAGATACAACCCCCCTTTTTTGGATTGAATATACCGATGTTTTAAGTATGAAAAAAGGGAATTTTTTAAGATTTTACCAACTTGCTCTGATACCTTCGAGTATGTGCATAATCAAACTGCCAAGCGATTTCTTAGGGGTGGAGCCCAAAAGCGGGAGGGAACGTAAAAATGGCACCTTGGGGTTTTATTTTTAAAACCCAGCAAAAAAGATCGTTGAACCCTTACTAATGCTCCGGGAAAAAAACAGGGTTTTTTTAGCACATGTGTTTTTGGGTTACGGAGTGCAAACATAGCGAAAACGACGAATTTCTTAGTGCTGCATTTTCGGGGAGCAGCCAGCGCAGTAGCAGCAACATGTATTCAACACGTGTGACAATGATGCATCATCTCGAACACTCGCTGCTAAACTGCGAAAGGGGGTTATACGATTTTACCGCGCGCAGTACAAAAATGAACATCTCCGTTGTGAAACATACCAAAGCTTTTTTTCTTTAGAACAAGTTACAACAAGAAGCTGATGAAGCCAAACTAAAGACCAAAGTTATCTTCCAGAAAAGCAATTCCCCCATCGAAATATCGAAAACTTATCGTCTATACAACCAAAAAACATTGGTTTTAAAATAAAATATGGGTTTGTGACCAACTGACGGGTAATAACTTACAACCAGGTACACTAAGATAAAAAAAGGGGTCATTTTTGCAAAAAAGGTAGGGGCTCTTTCCAAACTTTTTGATTTTTTCGTATAAAATCCTTGTTTTCAACGATTCAGGCTTGTTCCTTGTGCAAATGTTTTGTTGAGGGATATGACCCATATCCTCGACAATCTTGATTTGATTAACCGTGCCGGGGAGAGCATTAAGTATAGGGAAATTTATGTGGTAAACGGCTAAAAAGAATGAATACAGAACAAAAAAAGCGTAAAAAAACACAAAAAAGTAATGATACACAGTGTAAACTCTACGGACAGTCCTCATCTTTGAAACCCTACAGACCGACAGTACAACCGTGCCCTATAGGGAAAGGGGTGGTGGTCCCCGTCTCCGGTGCCTCGTCCTTCAACAACCTTTGCGTCATATAAAAAAAAAAAATTTGTACAAGGAATTCATAACTTTGGTGCTCATAAAATCCCAAGTCATGACATGACAATAGGGGGGGGGGGTTGAAATAGTTATGATTATACAGAATTTGAAAAAATTCCTTACCGATGCCAAGAAACTGTTGGTAACCTTTGGAGGTGATGCCCGTTCCCCGGCGCTATATATCACCTGCCGAGGCGGGCGACCCGGGGGGGGGAAGGCGCTGCGGTCCCCCCCACGATGGGGGGAAACCCGCAATGTAAAACACTGGGGGGAGGACGCGGAGGAAAACTGTCCCACCCCTCCTGGGGCGAAGAATGCGCTTCACCCTGTTTTCTGGATACCCCCTAAACCATTGCCAGCAACAAGGGTTTCAGGGGGGCAGCAAAAGGTGACCACCCCCTGAGGGGCGACTTTGAAGGGGGAAGTGACGGTTTTACATTATGAAGTCGAAAAAAAAGAAAAAAAAAAGCCCGACAAGCCAGAAAGACCCACTGGCCCCAAAGAAAAATTTTACGTCCGCCTCCCCTTTCCCCTAAAGGCAAAAACAAAAATCGAAAAAAAAATGGCTGCAGGACCCGGGCAAGACCCCCCGGCCCTGGGGGGCACCCCCCTCGACCTTGTGCAGGAGACACTCTCTCCTCCCCGTAGGTGTATGTCGCCGCTCGCAGCAGAAATACATTGACAAACTTTTTAAAGGTCAATTTGGAGGTTTCCCTTTAAAAACTATGTGATGAACCGCAAAAAGAGAAAAATTGATGAAACCTTTAACACACTACAACAAGGATTTTGTCTTAAAAATTTTGGTTGCACCGACGGAGTTTCAAGGCCATGAGTGCCAAGATGGGAAACCCATTAAACCGCTCCGCTTATATGGAAAGGAGAGAAACCCACCTCCGTACAAAACCCCCTTCTTGGGAAAAATACATGCCCGCCGCCACGTGGGGCCGTGGAGGGCACCCCCTGGATCCCCCTTAACTGCAGGGGAAGTGGCCATGTAGCTAATATTGCAAGGGCAAGGCACGCTGGCAGCGTGGCGCCAACCCCTTGCCAATGGTGCCATCGCAGTGCTGCAGAAGGAGAGGTACTGCAGATGCACCATCTTTGTCCCATCATGCTTCAGATGTGGGATACAGGTGTGACTCCCTGGCACGGGGGGTGCACGCCCTCCCTCCCCTGTCCCCTCCCCCCCCCCCCCTTTTTGGTACCAGCGCGGCCCTGAACCCAACCCGCCCACGGGCCGGGAAGCGCCCACCGTGCCGTGTGACGTCACCAGTCGCAGAGTTTTCCCGCGTCCCACAGGGGGTGAAAGCCACCGAACTACGCGACAATTTTGCCAGCGGGAGGAGAAGTGGCAAGATGATGCGATCCTCAAGAGGGTATCTGGGCCCGAAAAGCTGACTACTCTTGAACAAGACACGCCCCCCCTCCCTCCCCAGGACAGCCGAGGCAACCATCCCCACCTGGCAGGGACGACCGAGGACAGGCGGGGGAACCCCCCGCAAAACCGTCCGAAGTGACGTACGCCAGTGACCAAGGCGACATTATGTGCTTAAACTTCTAAAGGAAAATGAAAGCTCTAAAACCCCAAAAAACAAAAACTAATTAAATGAAAGGGAAAATGGAAAAAAAAAAAAGTGACGTCTTTGTCGTGATACTATGCTCCCTTTGTATAAAAGAACGAGCGGGGAAGCTGTCAGACCGCCTTGTTGAAACCAAGGGGGGCGGCCGCGCTGCAGCAGCCACGAACAAAATCAGGACCCCTGTGATGTCGAGTCCAATGACGCAACCATCCCCTCAGGTGCACTGACACAAAAAGGAAGGATGGCGAAATGGAACAAGCTAAGACCAAATTTTAAAATGGTTAAAAATAATTTTTAGTCCACGCTACCATTTGTAAGAAATCATAAACAAAAGTTTTTATGTTTTTTTTAGTGAATTATAATTGTAAATTTGAGGATATAATAGCATGAAGTACAGGTTTCCCACTAAAACAATTTACTTGGATAAAAAGCACAACAATTCATATCGGAATATGCGTAGCTTAAGCCTAGGTAAAAGTCTAGAATTTTTTCATCCACAAAAATAATATTTATGTTATGGGGCAAAAACCTTTTTTCTGCCCCTGTAAGATAAAAAAGCACCTGCACTTAAGGGGTATTATTCTATGTGAAACGCCCTGACGGATTGTTTTACATATTGAAGGTAAAACTGCCCCAAAAATTTGTTAAAAAAACCGAGAACCTGATGTTCAAATTTTTTCACTAAAAATCCCGACTGCCTCTGGGTATTTTTCACTGTATAAAGTATTGCCGAACTCTAAATTTCTGGCTAGTTCTCTCCCCAATTTTTACAACCAAAAACACGTTATGCTGGCGACTTCAACAAGGTCCACACTTTGGGACAACCAGGTAATAGCAATGGGGAAGAATTTAAGCTTTTTACAATAGTAATCACGACATAATGACCAGAAGCAGAACTATTTGGGAGGTGACGGGCAATTACGTATTTGGGAAATATTTTGTTCTGGGAATGTTATACTTCACTGGGACGGGTTAGTTAGTGACCACTTTGCAATCCGAACAGACTATACTGTGCAGCGCTCCCCCTAAAACCCTAGGGTCAAAAATTATCCCCAGGCCGGAGCATCACTTTAAGGCACGGTCTTGACTGGGATAACCCTATGAAATAACAATGTTGAAATTTTTTCTAGGTTTAATCAAAGTTTCCTGACTACTAAACACATGGTCTGTTTACGAAACTTCGAAGAAAAGAGGCCCCAGGCCCCCTATGCACCGGGGGGGATCAAAGACCCTATTTTGCCAAAGGAAAAATAAAAAGGGGCCGGACTGCTAAATTTTTAAAAGATAGTAAGACGACAGATAATCTTTTCAGTTTCTTAAAGCCAACAAAGGGAAATTTAGGAATTAAAAACTCGATTCATATAAACCTGGAAAAATTTCTGCAAGGGATCAATAGTCAAACCTCTGTGGCTGACATGTGGAGAAAAATTATAGGGTGACGGTAAAACTCTCACAAAACGAGTTCCACAGCCACAAGGCAGCTAAAATGCTGTAGAGCAGTGGCCCTGAATTTTCAGCTAAGCTCACTCCCACAAGGGATAAAAGATCAACTAGACAATCGAAAAAAGTCGGAACTTTAATTAGCAATACCTTGCTCTTTTACCCCTCCCACTTTTTCCGAAATAACGAGTGGGAACTAAGTAAAGCCCCTTCTGAAAGGTAAAGGGAACCGCCCCCGGCGAAGATGGCATTACTTACAGCGCCCTTTGCACATGGCTCAGGTACCAGGCAACCCCTTTTTTACCGTATAGACTCACCTATCACAAGGAATCATCCCCAACTCCTGGCTAAACCTTTAAACATTCCCATACCTAAACCAATACTGACAAAAACAGGCCATTTCCCTTTACCTCCGTCTTGCAAAGTACTTGAAGGATAATACTAAAGGCTTTTATCGCATAAATGCTTTTTCCCCCGCTGTATGGTTCTCCCCGGGGGTGCTCCCGTTTTGCAGAAAACTTAACAAAAACAAACCCGGCAAAACCCATTTCTTTATCTTAAAACTGCCTTGATATTGCAAAAAAGAAAAATTCTTGAGCACGCTACTTTGGGATTCGGGAAAAATGTTAAAATGGTTCCATGTATCTATCGAATCGGTCGGGTCAGGTCCCTTTCGGGGCATTAAGATACTCATACAAAATATTTGAACTCGGACCCTCAGGGGGGGTATGGCCCCCTTTATTAACATCTTAATGCTAGATTATTAGCGATATACCATTTGGGGGAAAAGACCCCATTATTTGCTATGCCCATGAAATTTTCTTTAAAAACCCCACCGAGAAAGAATGCAGAGATTTTAGATATACTTCAGCAAGGCTATTGATGTGGCTTGATAATTCACTGAAAAAAAAGGGGTTTTAAACCCAAAGCCATCCCCTGCCAAGGTTTATAAATGACATTGAGCTAGATCTCGCCCTCAAAACAAAAACCTTGGGGGGATTGTCAATGATGCAGAGTTTTCAGAAAACCCGAAAAAAGGCTGTGGGAGCGGCTGAAGCCACTTTGGACATTGTTGGCAAGAAACCCTGGATCAATGTAAAATTGCAAGACTCTTTTACTTTCATACTCGGGCAGTCATAGATTTTATCTTGCACCTAGTGTTGTACAAAGGGAAACAGGTTGACTTTTTGAAAATAACAAAATGAAGCCTGAGGATCATTCTTGTGCCCCCAAACAAAAAGAATTGTGAAAATTAGAACCCAACTAAACTTACCCTCTGTTTTGAAGAATATTATATAAAATACCACTTTGGGGTCAAAACTTTAGAGAACCCCTCCATTGTACAAACTCCAAGACAACTAAAAAAAAGAACAGAGGAGTACCTTTTCTGACAACACCCATTCTTACTCAAATCATGGTACAAATAACATGAAACAATTAGCTCGCTGAACATCCCCTAAATAAGACCCCCACCGGGCGTTCTATACCTCGGGAAATGTCGGACCTAAGTAATATTTAAAGAGTGCCCCCAAAAAAACAGGTCCCCCCCCGCTTACTTAAGCAGTATGCACTTGCAATTTTAAATGAATTTTAAACTTATCCAATCTTGAAAGCTAACTGACGGTCCTTGCATTTTGGAGTAGAGCAGGTGTGCCTTTGTTGTATATAAAAACAATATCTTAAGCACCAGATTGTAGGAGGGGTTCTGACTGGGCTAGCACTACGCAAAAATGATTTGGGAGATATCATGGCCCCAATTTTTTTTGAATCAAGGTCGGGGGTAATTTCGTATTCACAGAGTCCTCCAGGCTCGAGCACTAGACAAAGGGCAGTTATACGCAAAAAGACAAGGTAAAAGTGTATCGTCAAAAAAACGAGGCAGATATACGTTTTGTGTGGTTTCCCTCGCATGTTGAATCCCCAGGCATGATCATCTGATTGCCTGGCAAAGTCAGCATGTGACAAACAAAGTGTGGATATAGATCTTGGGTACCTATTTCCCGGATTTTATACAAAATTAAAGCTTCCTTTAAAGAGGACTTGATGAGTTAATTAAATTTTCCCAAAGCCTGAAAACTGTAGCATAAGCATTTTGACCGGTTTAGGGAAGATTCATTCACTATGGTTTATATAAAACAGAAAAAACACTGTGAATTTTGACCGCAAGAAACAGCTTGGATACAGATTTTATTTGGCACTCAGAAGTTTTTAATGTCGAAAAAAACTAAATTAAAATGTGTAATAAGAAATAAGCGAACGCTTTTACATTAATCTCAAGTGCCATGTGTTACAGCCTTTCAGGCCACCTAGCTTGAGGATGGAGAATATTAACTATTTCATATCCTCTGATGTCTTGAAGTATACTTTTATTATATCCTAATTTTGGGAAGTAGCATCACATGACTGCTATCAAATGTAGCAAATGCCTTCCACGACCAAGCTGTACGCCGGGGGCAGATGATGAAAAAGACTGTATTGTTTTTTCTGTAATTTATATAGTACTATCATAATAATTTATACCTAAAATTGAAATTAATACCATTATTGTTATAACCATGCATCAAAAGTACCAAGCTTGCCCACGCCTGTCAGTTTGCCGGGGTAAATAAAGGACTAAACTAAACTACAGACCGACGCGCCAACTTTTGAAAAATTCTACGGGCATCCAAACCAATCCTTCGATAAAATATACGCCATAACGCCACCAAAAGCCTTCTGCATGCCCCTAGCCAGGGAGCTACGTCCCCTGGACCCCCGTCTGACTCTATATGCTCTACTAATATAATCAATTATTGTAATAGCCGAGTCGGTGACAAAAAATTTAAATAGCGAGAACGTTGATATTTTATTCGTTTCGTCGATTGTCAGCTTTTTAAAGCGCTCTTTTTGACACTTGAAACACTTAATGGGCTCAGATATCGCTTAACGTTACCGAGAGCGACGCACAAAGTTGGAAATGGACTGCCATCTTATAAAGCAGATATATAACAGGACTTTAACTTTAACAAATGACCGTCATTTGAACAAAAATCCGGTTCCTAAAATGGGATTTGGCCAAATGTCACTTGACCTTTTCGCGTATTTCCCTAGACCGGCAGTGTTATAATGTAGCATGCTATAAATGCTGCAATATGTATGAAATAACGCAGTAACCGGTTCTCAATATGCTTTGCCGTACTAACCTTTTAAAGACGCGCCAACGTTGTTATGCCACTTTTTTTCGCGACGTGAAAGTTATTTACAGCAGTAGCTTCATCTTGCACCGTGAAAGACAATCAGCCGGCTTCAAAAAATAAATTTCAAAAATAGTTTTTCCTTAGCAACGGACACACACAGACTGAACGTTCCGCCGAACAAGAGTATAGGTACCACAAATGTACGATTATAATTGGTCAATAAAAGTGACGTCACTGAAGTTTTCATTGGTTAAGCTTCGTATTTCTTAGCACAAACCACCGATTTCCTAGTAACTGTCAATTACACATTGTTATGCGCGATACATTTTTTTTTATAATATTACGTTTAGAGTGAGTGTATGTGTGTATGTACAATTTATATATATATATATTATATATATATTATATATATATATATATATATATATATATATATGTATATATATATATATATATATATATATATATATATATATATATATATATATATATATATATATACACAACTAAAATAGTACATAAACTATTATACACGTTAATTCCGCATAATAAGACAATGTTAAGTAATAATTCCGATTTATGCCTTCATATTTAATTTCATAAATGTCAAGAAAACTATACATTATTTCATATATCTAACAGACCACGCCAGTCTACATTTGTAGATAGATATGTAGCAGGTGTGGGATTACCAAGTTTTCTGATCGGCTTATAATATGCTGCACAGATCCATGATAAAGGGTGCGATATGCTGCTCAAACGTGAGCATGAGAGCTACGGTCTGGTGTTATACTGCAAAAAGACCCATAGCCAATAACGCAACTTTCTATCGCTAAAAGAAAATTTACTTTAGCCGCTTAATCAGTATTATGTATATATACATTAAATACACAGTGTTAAACGCACAAGTTTTTCCATTTTTCACAATGTACTATCAGGGTAAAATGTATGAAAACGTCTCCCCTATTATATTTATATTAATCTCACACACACACACACAATGTTCACATAATGCATATAAGGATCGTCACGTAAAGTAACGGCAAATAGCGACAAACGCTGCTTTATGAAAACGGTAAGTTTTATACAAGATAAGTTTAGACTTACCGATTTACTGTGGTGGGGGATAAAGCTGTGCAGCGGCCCGAAGAAATGCACAGAGGCGCCTTTTTGGTTTGTACCTTGCGCAAAAGGCATAGCGCGCAAAATATTGCTCATAATATTTTTGAGCTTCCCAGGCCGTTGCTCCCAGCTTTTTATTATGCTCCAGAGGCGCTCTATATTTTGCGTGTGGACTTTTTTATTAAAGGGGGACACAAATTCCACCGAGTGGTTCACGGTCTGGTGGTTGTAGCCCAACTTTTTGAGAGGGGTGTAGCCCCTCCACTGATCCGTGTATATAGTGGTTCCGGGAGCTATGTGCTCTGTGATAATTTTTGATAGAGTTTTGGCTGTTCTGTTTTTCACTTTTGTGAAATATACGTTTTTTGTGCGCCGCTCAAACGCACCAAATACCCAATACCCTCTAAAAGCTTTTCGGCCACGATTAAATTTCCCTCCCCCAAAATAACTCTCGTCGCATTCAACGACAACGCCCCCGAAGTTATTCACCACACTGCTACATACTTCACTGGCAAAGGACCGCCAGTCCATCGCAGTATTAGAGGCCCATCCCAAGTTTTCCTCGATATATTTCTGAGAGTATATTGGCCTCAGATACACATTTAGGAAGCGCAAGTTCTCACTCGGTGCCATTTTGGCTTTATCAAGCCAAGTGTTTTTCATTAAAGATACCGTGTAATTACATTTTTTTGTTCTTTTGTTCTTTGGGTTGTTTTTTTGTCTGTTACACTGAAAACGGTACCTATTTTCATCGTATCTACATTCTCTTACACAAATGCCACACTTTACGGTCTTCGGTAGAACACCGTGATTCTTTAAAAAAAATTATAGCTGTATGGTCCTCTTTATAGAACTTAGCTATAGCTTCTTCAAAAGTCAAATCGCACCCGGTACACAATGCCATAGTGTCACTGTTAATGCATGTAGGCCCCGCAACTTGGTCCCATTACAATTACGTAACAGTGACGAGTGTACACGTGAAATGTATGTATAAATGCAAATTCTACATTACTGTTATTTTTTATTCATTGACAAACAGATGGCATTATTAGCGGTTTGTCAATAAGGAATTTTGTATTCCATTACATTCGTTAAAATGTGAGCAACAAGTCATCCTGTTTACGTTAGTATAATTAATGATAAACGCTTAATGATTATGACGATAATAAATATATCGGCGAATATTTATAACTTCTATTTGTACTATCAACAATATCGTTACCCACCAAACCCTGACCTGCGTCACACAATCATTTTTTATACATGAAGGGTAGGAGTACCCCTCATGGGGATACTTGTATAGATGATGAGACAACAATGTCCCTTCAAATCTGATGGACCATTCACAATATCCATAGCCCCATGTCCTCACCCACTTTCGAGTTGTAGTTATTTGGGTATAGGATGTTCTAATACCTAACATTTTAATCGGGTATAGTTGATAAACAAATACGATTGTGGTGTACGGGTCCGTATCATGAGCGGCCCTTCACCACTGAATAAGTTGACTGTGACGACCCCCCCACCTTTTCAATAATCCTTAAGCTCATCAAAATAATATAAGCAAAACGAACATATGTGCAAAGGGGCGTAATATATTTCGTTTGAGCATAAAGGTGGGGGGGGGGGGTAACTCAGAGCCGAGGAACTGGAGTTGTAGGTGAAACAAACAGGAATAAAATAATAACAGATCTTCCTTTATTCATAGGAAGCTACACGATATCCCGTGGCCTTTCCGGATTAATCCCCGGTTAAAAGGGCTAGCCATGAAAATACATGAATCCCCGAATACTTATCTCGTAGAGCGGTACAAAATTGGTCCTCTCAGTTCCTCTCGCCACAATCAACTGGCCGAGAGGCGGGAATTCGTGGGTCTTCAATCATATTGAAGACATTATATTCATTTCTTATTGTTATTAGTTTTGCTATATATATATACACACATGGAGATTCTTTGGCCATATTAAAAGTATAGATATTTTACTATATACCGTTGAAACAATGGTTTAAAATGTCTTGGGAAAATATATCTTGATAGGTGGCGCCCATTCTCACAGCGAAAACAACGCCATGGGGGGGTCTAACTAGAAATTGCTGGCCCTCACGGGAACACTACACGATAATATCCCGCCGCTCACTATCTGTTTATGTATTATATTATTACATAACGTAATTATGTAACTGCTTTATACGCACACACATATATATGTATATGTAATCTATATACAATCATATAGATATGCATATGTATGTGTGTGTGTGTGTATATGTAAATATATATATATATATATATATATGTATATATATATATATATATATATATATATATATATATATATATATATAGAGAGAGAGAGAGAGAGAGAGAGAGAGAGAGAGAGAAATACATTTACGCACATTGCGGCAGTCAAAATTTCGAAATTACCGCGTATACCGTGCTGCCTCCTGTCGACAAATATGAGAACTGAAGAGTTGCCAGTTATAAAAATATTTTTCTTCTTTTTTTTACATTTCGTTTTATTACATGGTTTGGGGGCATTTGCACACATATTGCCATAGAAGAAATGTGTCTTGGATTGTATTGTTCTATCATTTCATATAGGTTTTACAATCCCAGTCAGACACTACCACGTACTCCATATTACTCCATAGTGTAAAATATAAGAGTTTACCCTCCAAAGTTCCATTTTCTTTGTTTCATCCACAATACATTCTCTTATATTAAAGGGTACGCTGTTATATTTCACTGTTACTTGTTATATTAAAGTTACATAATGGATGTTTCCATGAAGAAATCAGTATGTATTATTTTTGTTACTGGGGAGATACATTAAAGTTCCGGAATGTATGGATTAAGAAAAACTGTATGCTTGTAATATATGTTATCTGAGTAGATATTCGCATTGTTCTGGGCGACTGGAATGCGGTATCCAGCTGTGACCGAGCTGGCTATGAGATGTCTGTCGGCCCCCATAGCTCGGGAGCTGATCCCAGCAGCGAGAATGGCCAAGGAGATCGACCACATTCTGTGGCACCGACCATAGACTAGTTATGGCTACCCTGCGGGTCCACTTTAAAACTCCCCATCCCTCCAATGGGCACCCAATGGTGCTTCACCTGGACAGACTAAGGGAGGAGGAGTGGGTTCACCATGGCAGTCTGAGACCGATTCAGAGAACTAGGCAACCTGACGGACCCAGTTGCTCTGTGGGAAGCGCATAACACTCAAAGCAGCTCAAGAGTCCATTGGTGTACGCCCGAGGGCAAGGCAGAATTCCATCTCCCTGGAGACATTAGAGACCACCGAGGCATGTCGCAAGGCTCGGCTAAATGGGAATCAAGTCTTGCGTCGTTCCATGGTGCGTACGGCTCGGACACGGCTGAGAAGGGACAAGGAACAGTTCATCAGAAATCTTGCTAAGGAGGTTGAAGGACATTTCTTAGTAAATGACCTTCACCCTGCCTACCAAGCCCTGAGAAAACTGAACTCCAAGCCCTCCTCACAGATGACTGCAGTCCGATCAGCGGATGGACGGATCATCCCAGATCATGTTGGGGTTCGTGAACGTTGGGCTGAGTATTTGTACCAGGTAGACCCTCCAACAATTAGCTTGGAGGCAAGCGATGTCTCAGTGCCTCTGCCGGACCCACCCATCAGCGAGGAACCTCCTATCATAACAGAGGTTAGGATGGCGATTTCCAAGCTGAAGAATGGGAAAGCTGCAGGCATATGTGATATCCCTGCTGAACTATTAAAGGCTGGGGTGAACCTATGGCTCGGGGCCTGCATACAGTCCTGACTGCCATATGGCAGTCTGGTACCATTCCCTCTGACCTGCTGAGGGGCGTGGCCATCCCTCTCTGGAAGAGGAAAGGGGATTGTTGGGATTGTAGCAACTACCGTAGGATTACACTGATCAACATACCAGGCAAGGTTCTCACCCACATTCTTCTGAAACGGATCTGCAACCACCTACTGAGGCATCAGAGACCGGATCAGTCTGGATTTACTCCTGGCAAGTCCACGATAGACCGTATACTAGCGCTTCAAGTAACTGTGGAACGCCGTCGTGAGTTTGGTCGTGGGTTGCTTGCAACCTACATTAACCTCAAGAAGGCGTTTGACTCGGTACATCGGGAATCGCTATGGGAGATCCTGAGACTCAGGGAAATTCTGACACAGATTATTGGCCCAATAGCAAGCCTTTATACTGGTACTGAAAGTGCTGTAAAGTGCGGTGGGGGTCTGTCGAACTTCTTCCCTGTTAATTCAGGGGTGAGGCAAGTTTGTGTCCTTGCACCAACACTTTTCAACACCTGTATCGACTGGATAATGAGCAGAGCTACTAGCCAAAGTCAGTGTGGAGCAACACTAGGCAATATCAAGGTCTCAGACCTTGACTTTGCCGACGATGTTGCTATCCTATCTGACTCCTTAGAGTCACTGGTGGCGGCTCTTGATGCATTTAGCAATGAAGTGAAGCCCCTAAGCCTAGAGGTCTCCTGGACCAAAACCAAAATTCAGGGTTTTGGGGGCCTGTTAGGGGAACCCGTTCAAACGATTCATGCTTGCGGCAAGGACGTTGAAGTTACAAAGAGTTTTACATACCTTGGTAGCGTAGTCCATATCTCTGGGCTGTCAGACCAAGAAGTCAGTAGACTGATTGGTCTGGTAACAGGAGCCATGAACTCGATTAACAAGAGCGTTTGGAGATGACGGTACCTATGCAGAAGGACCAAGCTACATGTCTTCAATGCTTTGATACGGCCAGTTTTGCTCTATGGAAGCGAAACCTGGACGCTATCCAGTGTCTTGGAGTCTCGCCTTGATACCTTTTGTAACAAGTCCCTTCGCCGGATCATGGGGTACAGCTGGCAGGACCACGTGTCCAACCGGCGGTTACACTGTGAGACTGGCATGGGACCTGTTACTTGCATAATCAAGGCTCGCCAACTCAGGCTATATGGCCACCTAGCCCTTCTCCCTGTGGACGGCCCTGCCCATCAGGTTGTCTCTCTGCGAGACAACCCTGGGTGGAGGAGACCTGTGGGACGACCCAGGAGATCATGGCTTGGGCAGCTCAACAAGACTTGTCGCGAGGAATCAGAGATGGGCCGTGGGCCTGCCTGGAGACTCGCCTCGAGGGATCCTCGTGGCAGGAAGCGAAGGGTGGATGCGGCCATGCTCCCCCGTCGGCGTTAGCCCCTTGATGATGATGATGAGTAGATGTTAAAATGTTAAGAATTTTAGACCCTAATACTGTAACCATAACCAGAGAGAGAGAGAGAACAGAGACAAGTCCCTGGTAACTGCCCGAAAGGGCTAGTGGCTGACATGTGGCACTTGGATATCATTCAGATGTTTCTCTCTTATTATTGAGAATTTAACCAAGATTCAGGACTTTGGGGGCCTGTTAGGGGAACCCGTTCAGACGATTCATGCTTGCGGCGAGGACGTTGAAGTTACAGAGAGTTTTACATACCTTGGTAGCGTAGTCCACATCTCTGGGCTGTCAGACCAAGAAGTCAGTAGACGGATTGGTGTGGCACCAGCAGCCATGAACTCGATCAACAAGAGCATTTGGAGATGTCAGTGCCTATGCAGAAGGACCATCAGTAACTCTTCTATGAATATTGTATTTTTATAGTGTGGGTTCATCAGGGGTATGACTAAGGGAATGCTACAGGAGAGCCCACATTTGACGTTAAATAATAGTGCCCCCTCTAGATAAAGCCCGAGTGGTTTTCCCAGTAGAAAGGGAAATAGTGGCTTTGACAGTAGAGAAAAGGGGTGGGCACAATACATAAAGAGAGGCAGGAGCAGTCAGACATTACATTGGTTGTACGCACAAAAAATGTCTCACGAAATGAACCTGAGGAAGAACACGGCAAAGATGGAAGAAAAAATACGCAACATTCCGAACACCCTCCTTGCGACATTGATGGACGTGCTCAGCACCGGTGAACACCGCCTTTACGAACACCGCCCCGATTATCTGTATCCATTTTACGTGAGGGCAGCATTCTCCATCCTGAGCTGAGTAAGAAAACTGCAGTTTGTGTTATAGCTAATGCATGTGGGAAGATTGCATATGCTACTTCAGGTGTATTAGAAAGAGATTAAATGCATGCGGATCTCTATAGATGTCGAAGACGGATGTTTTTCACCTCTAGAGCAATTACGGCCGATCGAACCGCTAGAATATAATGAAACAATTAAGATCTAGTACAGTTAGACACTACGTGGTTGGATTGTCACGTGATGTTAGATAATCATCTGAGAAGGCTGGGCGAGTGTCTCAACTATTTGATTACACAGCTCGGAGATATGAACATTAATGAAATTTTATTCCCTGTTGAAGAAGCCGGCAGTTGGAGTCAATCATATGTTGTTCCCATCCAAAAGTTTGCCGCTCGCTGTATGCCTTTAAAAATTTCTGTTGTGTTAATAAATCAGAAATCATCTGTTCAGCCAGGACCTGACATCTGTAATAGTTATCGCACGCGCAGCGAAAGTGTTACAGATGAAGATGAAAATGATGATGACGATGATGGTGATGGCGGCGGAATCGTTCGCACGAGACGGTGGACACCTGTAATTGAGAAGGCAACGAAGTGACAGATATCGGAAGATGCTAACTAGCAGTACTTGTTTTTCCCTTTATCTATTATTTGTAAACCATGTCTTGTTGCATTTTGTTATTAATAAAACTAAATTGAGTGTATTTCCACTTTTATTAACCTCCACAACTTTCTTATAAAAATGTAAGATGTGTAAATGAGCTCTCAGGCTGTTCGACCGCCACCATGGAGACAAATAACCAAAACATATACATTGCAAGTAATGCTTCGAAAAATGTTTTTCCATATAATACTTTGCACACATTTGAAAATACTATAGCCCCGTTAATATTAGATCCTTCTTTGGATTATGAGGTCGCGCTGTTTGATTTTTTGCACCCCAAAAACTATTGCAGCTTCATGGAAAATCATGACGATTTTGCTATTCAACGTATTTATGTATATAATAAAGAACCTCATGCTCTGAAACGCGACATATTTAAATATGTTCCGAAATTTAACTTGTTAGTACAGATGAAAGGCGAGCAAGCAATGTTAGATTTGATAAATGATGATATCATAAGCTAGACATATGAGGTACTCGGTAAGGACGCAGTTAAAAAATTCATGCCAAATGGAAGGTTGCTTACCTATGACCTGTCGCTGCCACGTAGAAACGGCATTCCATACGGAGGGCGAGAGTAATGGTATTTATATAATAATAATATAAGCATGAGAATAAAGGTATTTATATAATGACAATATAAGTATGAGATCACCAAGAACAGACGGCGGGGTTGATTTCATTTATGTATATTCGGATATTGTTGTTCCTTGTCGATTTGCCAGGCAGCAGGTTATTATTCTTGATGCTTTTGCTTGGCAGGGATCGAGCACGAAGGGCTATACGCCTAGGCTCTATACACAACTTTTAAACAGGACTATACAGATCAGAATGGATATCCTTTCTTTTTCGAGGATGGTCATTCTGTTACACTCATACTGCACATAAGACCTCGCTCAGCCATTCATATATAAATGCCGTGCATTCTCGTTTTTGTTTATTTTACAACGTCGTTCCGTCCTGTTTGATTTATAAGTTAAAGAGAAGACAAGACGCACAGTACTCATCATGTATGTAAGAAAGTCTTTCGTCCCCCCTGACCGCGGAGGAGTTTAGGGCGATTTTTGAACGACCGGAAGCATTACTTATGCTTGTTCGAGGAGGGACTTTAAGAGATATTGCCATATATAATAACTATGATCATTATCGACGAGGAGCAAGATTGTTTTCCTTGCTTGGTAATATAGGCAAGAGATTAATTCCCTTTGATCTGAGAGAGGGAAAGACCAGTCTAAAGACTTCTATGAAAAGAAGAGGCGTGGAGTCTATCAGGCAAGTGGGCGCCAGAGCAATGAGAGGGGGAGGAGGGGGGCGCGCAGAAAACGAAAGCGAGTTAAAAAATTAAAGATTCGCCAGAGTTGTTCGAGCTATAAAAAAAAATGTCTTTTCTCTGGCATAGTCAGTTATAATGCTGCCTTGTTGCTGTGCGCAATAACGTCGAACGAGAAAGGAAACGGTATTACTAGGAAAGACAATGAATCAGTAGAAGACACCGCTCTCTCTTACGTTGCCGAGGTGAGCGACATGTTTCCACGGGCAAACAGGGTGCGATAGTCGAATCTTGGATAGAGGAACATTCTGAAGTCGATTTTTGCCGTTTAATGCCGGGATAAACGGGTCAGTTACTGATAATTACGCCGAATTTAGGTGACCCGCGGAGCAAAATTGTTATGTGGACCTATCAAGAGTGGTGTTAGAGGTTAAGGGAAGTCTGAGAAAGGAGGACGGGTAATGACGATCATGCGGAATTATGTAATTCCGCTCTGCACTCTCTAATTAAGTATGTCTCTGTGTACTCTAACGGGCAGCAAGTAGAACAAAATCTACTATATAATTTCTCATCGTACGTGCGTTTAGTAACGAGCATGTTACCGTCACTGAAAGAAACTATAGGGAGAAATCCGTAATATTCCGAGCCTTCTGAATACCGCGAATCTTTGCAGACGAGAAAAATGTAATGAACGAGGTAAAACTCATAGATTTCATTTTATGTCACCATTATTGATGGATGTAGCAACAATGGATATGTATCTTTTGGATAATGTATCTATGAAAATACGGCTTAAGTTTGCTACCGACAATTTGCTGTCAACACAACACCTGGAACATCGGCACTTAATCCGGTTGTGAAAATTGATACCTGCAAGCTTCATCTTACTACGTTGAAGCCTAGAGATTCTACAAGAGAAAGCACTTGGCAGATCTTTGCAACACAGTCCTCTCAGCTATGTGTTTAATAAGACGCTCTACAAGACTTATGTTTTGACAAGTCGTCAGACACAACTTGCTATTGACATGCGTGGAGTTCAATAATTCCTGAAAAAATATTCCTGTTTATGGTTGCCATGAGCGCTTACACAGGGGGCTATACAATGAATCCTCTGCATTTCGGAGATAATCATCTGAGCAAACTTTTTGTCACCGTCAATAACATTTACTCGATAGAGATGGGATTGTAAAAGGTAAAATGATTGCTGTTATGGGTTTGCAACCCGAAAAATTACAGGATGAAATAGCCATTGAAATTTCTGGAAGTTTCACAACCGCATGATTCGAATATTTATTTATTTCTAGTAGGAGATACACAAGGTGTAATTTATATCGATGACGATCGCTGAGTGGTTACAGATATCAGAGTATAACGAATTATTATGAGGTAAATGATATTTGTTAGCAATTTCTTAAGAGAAGATATGTTTTGCGAGGTTGTTTTT